>NW_015971470.1:0-152455 GCF_000769745.1 Penicillium expansum
CACTGCCAGGTCTAGTTAGTTTGAATCAAGACTGGCTACGTCCCTTCACACTTAGCTATAGTATTAGTATTCTAAGTCTAGAGAATATACCTAAAAGGAGTAAAATATACTATAATAGTTAAATTAGACTATAAGAACCTTATATTTTTTATAATGATAAAGGTTCTTATATAATTATAAATATAATAGGCTGAAATACTTATATAATATAATTTTAGAATTAAATACTATAAGGGTATAGAAAATAGCTAAGCTAATATATTAAGTAGATAACTAGACTATAAACTTAGTATTAAACTAGTAGAACCTATAATATTAAGATAAAACTTAAATAATACTATTTTATATAACAAGTAACTACTAGCTATAATTATAGAGATTATAAATAATAATTTTTTATAGAAGATCTAAGATATACTAGAAAGAGATATAATTAATAAGCTTACTATAGGAGGAAGTAAGCTTATAAAGGATAATATAGGACTCCTCTATATATATAGATTAATATATATCTTAAATAAACTAAGAAATAAGGTTATATAGATATATTATAATAACCTTACCTATAGATATATAGGAGTAGAGAAGACTATTAAATATATTATATAAAATTATTATTTTCTAAATATATATTAAAAAGTCTAATTCTATATTAGAATATATAATATATACTAAAGAAATAAACCTATATAATATTTATTATATAAATAATTATAACTGTTAGAGATACTAATAAACTTATAGGAATAGATTATAATAGACTTTATTATAAAGCTATTAATCTCTAAAGGATAATATAATATAATTATAGTTATAGTTAATAGGCTTACTAAGTATACTTATATAATCCTAATTATAGAAACTATTAATACTAACTAGATAGTAAATATTATACTAAGGTATATAGTTATAAATTATAGATTATTAAGTAGAATTACTATCTACTAATTGTAGGCCGAAAGTGGCTGCCTTCTAGCTGGTACCTTTTCTACCGTCGTACTGCACGTGAGTGATAACTGATCTTCTTGGTTAGCTCTTAGTGGCCTATCTGTACCTTGTGGGTCACCACTGGTTGGTGACGGGTAGGTCCGTAACAATGGGTGTTAAATTTCAAAAGGCCCATGGACGGGCGATGTCGTAGTCTAGAGTGATATACACGATATTAGTTGAATATATATATCTACAACTCGGGTCTAGAATATACTTATATACTTTATATACTTAAAAAAACTAATAACTAATATATACTACCTTTCTATATAAAATAAAGTACTTTAAGATATAATTAATTCTAAACTAGATATTCTTCTTTTAAGAGAACATTTCTTAATATTTCCTTTGCCTTCATAGTAGAGATTGTAGTATTTCGATATAGGAACTATAATAGAGGAAAATGACAGTATATTATTTATATATCTAATAGTAGTTACCTACTCTCGAATTCTAGGTTATAAAAGTAAATACTAACTATAGTATTCACTCTTTATAATAACCTTTATAGTTATAGTTAATCATATTATAAAACTAGTCTTATTGAAGTTATAAATATTATTAGGACCGATTCTAAATTAAAGGATTATTTTTTTAAACTAAATCGAACCACTCTTTAATAATTTTAAGGCCTTCGTATTTCGTATACTTATAATTATATCGTTTTGAGAATCGAGAAAAGAGGAGAGGATACCGTTTTACGAAGTTATATACCTATTTTTCGCCGACCGAAAGAACTAGGGTAATTCTATACTTTTTAAGAGGTAGATCCGCTATTTCTCGTACTGTAGAGGGCCGGGGGGCCACTCTATAAGAATCTATAAATAGAGTCTATTTTTAAAGAGCATCTTCTCCGATTTCTATCAATTTAGACGAATTTACGCGAGAAATCGCGCGGCTTTGTACCCCTCTTAAGGCGGCGGCGGAGGGTAGTTTCGGGTACGCTAAAACGGCGCGCCACTTCACGAATTGAAGAGATTTCTTGATTCTTAAAAGCCTAGATAGCTAGTAAGACCCTAGCCCCTTGCTCTATTGAGTTACTAGAGGATCGGGAGCGAATTGGTGGTATGGTAGGTGGTTGAACTAACTAAGTGCTAATTCATGGACGCGTTTTGGATGGGGTGCGCCACTCGCTTGCGTGCGCCGCTCGCTTGCCGAATACGTTATGTCTGTGCGCTCGCTGAGCACGACCTGAGCGCTGACTGAGCAAACCTGAATGCTCACCGAGCATACCCTGAGCTTTCACTGATTAATATTTGAGAAATACTAGACAATATTTTTACATTACTAAGTATACCTGTGCTGTGAAATACTCAGTGAGCAGGACCCTGAGCGCCCTTATAAAGCGGCGGCACCCCGGTCGGGAAATTCGCATCCGCGGCCTAAAATTCGGTACATACAGGTACATATAGCCAGTGCGAAAATAACAAAAGCAATCTAAAGCAAGAAGAGTCAGAATCCCAACACCAATGGTTTATGCTAAAAAGGCTGCTGTAAAACTGTGTGGCTGAGTCGGGCAACTCATGGGGCCAAACTCCCCCTGGGATTTCTACTATCTTTGAAATTCACAATGTCTCCGCGAATTCAATAACATAGTAAACATGGATCTCATTCCTCCATCTTACGAATCTGCAACAGACAGAGATGCTTGGATAATTATTGCTCGCTACATCCCTTCTAGTGACCTATGCGCTGCATCTTTAGTTTGCCACAGATGGCATGGTCTATTTATGCCCTTCCTCTGGGGTGATCCTGCATCTCATTTTGGTACAGATAACGACGCAGTCTACGGTAAGTAATATTAGGAACAACAGCGATTGCTCAAAAAATCAATATCTGACCGGATCTCACAGTGGCTCTCACTCGATTCCGAAGAACACTCAAATACGCCCGACAAGAGGTGCGGGCGTTGACCCATACCCTTCATCTCCCACCCGCTCTCTCAGAGATATATGGTGGTCCGCGACCGGGCTGGTTGAGGGATATTCTCGAATACCTGCCATGTCTTCAGCGTCTGATGCTCTCGAAGTTGCCTTTCTTTGACCACCATGCAATGGCAGCATTGAAAACACACGAGAGGTCCAGCCAGTATAATATACGGCTCTTGTTGGCTGAACGTGAGCCGAATACTACTTCCGCAAGCCTCGCACAGACTCTCCTCTTGTTTCCGGCGTTGACCTACCTGGATCTTTCGTACACCACTCCAGCACGAGACCGCAATGTACTGTCCACACTAGCTCAAATGCCTTTTCTCCGGGTACTTAAATTGCGTGGCATCGGGCTGAAGGACAATGATGCCGAATTTCTAGCCAATGCGATTGGACGACGAGTCCGTTGTTTGGATTTGAGAGACAACAGGCTCACTGATATGGCAGTTCGCTCGCTGCTACAGGAGTCCTTTCTCCCCTTAAACGAGAGGGAAAGGCAACGAAGTCCAAGGCAGGCCACGGCTTCGCCAGACCCCTTTTCCCACTTTGAAATCAATGAGTCTGGCTCGGACTTCCTCAAACGGCCAGACTTAGATGAGCAGTTTGCGAGGCTTCTCGCTCAACCTGTTTTATTCCACCCATGGGTTGAAGACTTGCCGCATACGGGAATCACACATCTTTATATTACTGGCAATCAAATATCCGTGGAAGCTGTGGCGAGTCTTTTGCTCTCATCCCGGTTAAACGCTTTGGATTTCGGGACCATCAAAACTCCAGATAAGACATATCAGACGCATCGCTATGGAAAGAAGAAGTATCCCGGAGCCGAGAAATTAGTACCAATCTTGGGTAAGATTACAGGGGACAATTTGATCTACTTGCGAGCGCATCACGCTGTTCTCACTGGCCAACCACCAACCAAAGACACGGCATCCAATGATGAGGATGCGTTTCTTCCAGAGCTTTCAGCACAAGATACCCCCCGCGAAGTCGAACAATTCGAGCTGGATGCCTCCCGGCAGGTTTATGAGTTGCCCGAAGAGACAAGACCTGTTTTTGAACTTGCGGATACATCAATAACCGATTCAATTGGCTCATCTTCAACGATGAATATGCTAAAGACTTCCCAGCAGCTATTGACGGCCTATGAGGATGAGCCTGTGCCATCGGTCAGGCGTGGATCAGCCTTTGCTCCGGAGGTTGTACAACCCACCCCTGTACATATTAGCGCCAATAGAGGTATGCCCATCGGTGCTTCTAGGATAGAGACTTGGGATACAGAGCAGGCGGAGGGAGGTACCTTGCCGTCTATCTCAATGTCTTCGGACTGCGACACGCTGGCAACAGATTTCTCTCTCCGGTCAACCTTGCACCGCACCTCCCCACTCTCGCTCAATGATCCTCTCGCACAAAGAGTACAGGAATTTTTGGCAAAGCGACCACGTAACCAATCAATCCCACTTCAAAGAGGGAAAGAAGGCTGGTTCCCATATCTACACCCATCATATATTCCTCACATGGAATCTTTGGTGCTGACAGATGTACCCTCGCATGTTACGCCAAACTCATCAATACTCTCTGCGCTTACTCGGTTCATCACTGCCTGCTCAAACGAAGCATTGCTAGCGACTCTACAAGCAGGATCAGATTACTCCCTCCCACCAGGGCAAGCGCGTATGCAAGCAGAGCAGCAACGGTCACGATCTCTTTTTGGCTTGCGGCGTCTAGTTCTCGAAATCACACCTGTGGATACCTCCAAATTGACATCATGGAAACCCGGAAACCAATATAATGCCACAGGCCATTCAAGCACTGGCGACCGCGACTCAGAGAATCTTTGGTCTGCAGCCACCAATGATTTCAGCTTCTTCGGCGAGGAAGAGTGTGGAGTCCCTGAAAATGATCCTGGCAAATACTTCCCAATGGCTGTGCTTAATGAAAAGGTTTCGCTTATGCCCTCGGAGGATGACTCGTTACATTCACCGGACTCTCCTCGACTCGGGCGTCACCTTCTACAAAGTGACAAGAACCCCGGTCCATCAGGGACTGCTGGAGAAAGAAAGCAGCAGTCCCAGGTCCCGACGATTGACCTTGTCGCAGAGCTTGCGGCCTTTCGTCGCGGCAAGAAGGCGGAGTATGAGCAAGTGGTTCTTCGTGAGAGAGGACGCCGAAGTACGCTTGGCACGGGTGCTTCCGGCCTCCTCATGCCATCATCGCCCCATATTTCTCTGTCGCATTATGTCGAAGGCCATTGGAAGGGAGAGGTGAAGGTCGTGCGGAACCCGATGCCAAAGGTGCGGACCGGAACGGTAGATATGTATGGAAATTATTTCGAGAAGGGGTACTTGTACCCATGAATTTTGTACTTAGCAATATACCCCAGCAATCCTACTGAAGATTTCTACGTCATGCGATCACGTTTTGTAGGAATTTTTGATATTTTCTAAGTCCTCATTTGGACTTGAACCATCCTTCCTCCCAGTCATAACAAGCCGTCGTCAACGGGCTCATAAACATAACAATGCTAAAGAGACATCCAACCTGTCTTCATCAGAACAATTGGTGCCATCTTTTTCATCCTCAGTGTAGGAGCAGGCCGGCAGTTTCGGGACCGAGCATCACCCCTGCGATCCGGTCGAGAAGAACACCAATGCGAAGAGTGAAGACAAAATAAAAGAATTCATTTCAAACTAGTTCCATTTTATTTTGTTCGTCATGCGACATTCATCTCCTTACAAAGCCTTGGCGGCAGTAGGGGGCTGGAGCTTCTTGCCGTCCTTGTTGAAGCGAATACGGGGAGGGGGAGCACGGTTGCGGCGGCCTTCGCGGGAGCGAACACTGTTGGCGAAAAAATTAGTATACGCAAGGCGATTGAGTATCGAAGTTAATCGGTGGAAACGTACCGGACAATCTTGCCGTGAATGGCGCAGGACACACAGTACTGGAGCTTCAGGTACATCTTGGGGACAGAGTACTCAGCGAAGACGGAAGCCTCGGAGATATCACCTGTAAAGAGAGAATCGTTAGTTGCACTGGTTCGTCTTGAAATTCCTCGAATAGGTCGTAGCAATAGATCTGGGATCTTGTCGTAGATTCGAGGTATCGGGAGAGTTGTCACGTACGGATGGCAGCGGACTCGACCATGTTGCGGATGGTGAAGCGCTTGATGGCCTTGTCCTTGGGGGTGCAGCGAGCGCAGTTGGAGCAACGCACAGGCTTGACGTGGCCGCGGCCATTCTTGTTGCGGCCGCTATCAAATCAATTAGTTACCGTGCCCCTGAAGTTGCGAATCGATCGAAATCCAGTCTCCCATTCTTCTTGTCCGGCAATGTGCGTAGGTCGCGATTTTCGATGTATTTGGAGATGTATGTCGTGTGCGCTTCCGTCGGCGCCATTGCGGAGATGTCGAATGGGATACTGCTTCGCCGAGATGGGGGGATTTGTTGGTCTTACTTGTTCGCCCTCTTCTTGACCATTTTGACGGTTTGTTCTGTGGATGGTTAGGTGTTGGTCTGTGGGTGAAGGGGGGGAGATAGCGTACGGTTGACTTGTCGGGAGTGGGTTGTCGAAGCTCGCTCACACAAAGTCTCTTTCGGGATGGATTGGATTCCGTTGTGCGGGTAGCCCTAAGCCCTTAAGCGAGATGGGTCACGGGGTTGATGCCTCAAACCTCAGGCGATAAGACCTCGGGAATCACATGGATCACGTGCAAAGAGTCACGAGCAATAAGTCTGCCTAATTGGGTCTAGCGCCCGGATCGTACCGTGTCACTCAGTGTTTATGGCTCCTCATCCCCGACTAACGAAAGAAACACCCCTGTTGGGATCGACTTATCGAACTGCCCATTTTTCTCCTCCTTCCCAGGAATTCTCCTTGCTTTTTCTCCTATATCAGTCTCACAACTTGACATCCTTGTTTTGTTTGTGTCATCTCCCTTCCATTCTCGCCATTTTTATTGAGACTTTCCCCTTTCGGCATTATTATGTCGGCCACAGGTACTTTTCGGGGAAAGCCCAATCAGACCATCGGGAGAGGAAGGCTGCCCGACTTCGGAAATGATCCCAGCGCTTCCCACATCCCCCGACCCAGGCCAGAATCTTCAGCCACAACCAATACACCCTCCAGCGACGTCGGAAGTGGCACAATGAGCGCCGCAAGTAGCAGACAGCGACAGAACCAGTCGAAACGTGATGAGGTACGTCATGGCAGCCCGCGGGAGTGATTTCCTAATGCTCAATTTGAGCTTTGGCTTCGAGCTAACCTCGACACAAGGCTATCCGTCGCAAAATGGAGGCCGACCTCAGCAAAAAGAGGAACGCTCCAGCAAAATCGAGGAGCTCCCGCAAAGCCCCTCCCGGCACCGTGCTCGCCCTGAAGCCTAGCCAGGCCCTCCAGATCAAGCCCGTCATGAGCATCGCAGAGGCCGCTCAGCTTATGGCCGCTAAGAGAGAGGACTGTGTGTTGGTCACCGATGATAATGAGCGCATCGCGGGTATTTTCACTGCCAAGGATCTGGCGTTCCGAGTCGTTGGAATGGGCCTGAAGGCGCGAGAGGTCTCCGTCGCCGAGATCATGACCAAGAACCCGCTGTGCGCGAGAACTGACACCAGCGCTACCGACGCGCTCGATCTTATGGTGCGGAAGGGATTCAGACATTTGCCGGTCATGGATGAGAACCAGGATATCTCTGGTGTTTTGGATATTACCAAGTGCTTCTACGATGCTATGGAAAAGTTGGAACGCGCATACAGCTCGTCTCGCAAACTGTACGATGCGCTGGAAGGTGTGCAGACAGAGCTTGGCTCTAGTCAGCCCCAGCAAGTCATCCAGTATGTGGAGGCATTGCGATCGAAGATGTCCGGCCCTACCCTTGAGACCGTCCTGGATGGTTTGCCGCCGGTCACTGTCTCGGTCCGCACCACCGTCAAGGAAGCTGCGGCTCTCATGAAGGAAAACCACACTACTGCTCTGCTAGTCCAGGACCAAGGTTCGATCACTGGTATCTTCACTAGCAAGGATATTGTTCTTCGCGTTATTGCTCCTGGCCTCGACCCCTCCACTTGCAGCGTTGTCCGTGTTATGACTCCTCACCCCGATTTTGCCCCATCGGATATGAGCATTCAAGCCGCGCTCCGCAAGATGCATGGTCAGTCATTTCAGTCAGCAGTTAAAATCAAAACCAAAGCATGCTAACTCTGCAACAGATGGCCACTATCTCAACCTCCCCGTGATGAACGAGGGCGGCGAAATTGTCGGTATGGTGGATGTGTTGAAGCTCACCTATGCCACTCTTGAACAGGTATGTTTGATAGTAACAGATCTAACATACAAACATTTTGACTGATGTATTCAGATCAATACTATGTCAACCCAAGATGAGGAGGGCCCCGCATGGAACAAATTTTGGTTATCGATGGATCACGAGTCAGACTCTATGGTCTCTGGTGGCCACAGTCAACAACCGAATACTCCACACCGCTCAGTTGTGAGCCCCGACCTCGCTCGCTCAGGCTACGACAACAGCCTTCTTCCTAATGACTCGGCATCGCACCATGGTGATGAGCATTCCGAAGTTGTTTCTCATCACCAACCTGCAGAGCCAGCTGCTCCTACTCCATTCCCCTTCAAGTTCAAGGCCCCTGGTGGCCGAGTGCACCGTGTGAACGTTCTTACCACCAACGGCGTTACTGACCTTGTGGCGCAAGTGACAGCGAAACTTGGCAAGGAAGTCGAGGCTGTTGGTGGCGAGGCCACTGTTGAGGAGGGTTGCCTGAGCAACACTGGATATGCCCTCAGCTACTTGGATAACGAAGGTGATACCGTCTCCATCACCACGGATCAAGACATGACGGATGCCATCGATCTGGCCCGTCGTACTCACCGCGACAAGGTCAATCTGTTTGTCCACGATCCCGCCCAGCCACCCATCCCTGCTGCGATTGAACCCCATCATGTCAAGATTGTGACTCCCAGCGAAGAGCAAAGCGTTGTTGAGGAGTCTGCATCGCAAGAATCCCCCGTGAGCAAGGCCCTGCCCCAGCAGCAAGCCGTACCATCGCACGCGCCTGACGAGCAATTGATTGCCGGCGTCCCCAATGACTTGCTGCTTCCCGGTGCTATTGTCACATTGGCTGCTGTAATTGCGGGTGTGTTCATTCTCAGCCGCCCTAGTGGCCGGTAAAAATATTTGGCCTTTGGTCTATTCCCGAAACCCTCTTTTTCTCTCCAAACACTTCCCTTTGTCTCTCAACTTGGATACCAAGCACCCCGAGAAAGCGTAGTAGATTATTTTCCTGTTTGCAGTGTTGCATACCCGTTTTGTTCTAATATCGATATTCCGTCGCGTTCAGATAGCGCTGTTCGTGTGAGCAGTTGCGGCCTCTAGCCTTCAATGCAAATAATTGTTCGAGATAGACTTTGAGCTGATGACCTGATGATTCCATATATGTATCCTCGTAGCTTACAAAACAAGCAAATCTTCGATCGGATCAACAATGCGTGAGTTCTTACATAGTTATCTCTGTTCGACTTTAGATGGCCTTGTGGCCTGGAATTACCGCATTTGGTTTAGCGTCCAGATGCGATTATCATCACTATGGACTGTGTAAGTTGTACTTGAATTATTCGTGCAGCTAATTTGCATTTTTTGTCGAGAAAGAATCAGATCTGAAGACCTCGATATCCTCTATTGAATCTTCTCCCCTCTTGTTGTGGGATTAGAGTGGCACTTCCATTCTGCTTCACCCCCAAGGGCCTATCCATCTATCGCTCTCCTAATCAGAAATTCTTCTTTTTTCCCTCTCTCCCCGCCCCACCAAAAACAAAACTCCTCGCCTTCGTTCCACCCCTCTATCCCCACCAAATCACTTCTACGAGGGTTGAAAGAACTGGGTTGCTTGGATCGTCTGGAATTTGGGAACAGACACGCCCAACATGTCCCTCCTACCTCCCGAAATCCACACCGCGCTTTCTCAGCTGCTCCGCGCCTTGAGCACACCCGACAATGTCGTCAGATCCCAGGCGGAAGACCAGCTCAACAATGACTGGGTTCAGAACCGACCAGACGTCCTACTGATGGGATTGGCGGAACAGCTTGCGGGTGCAGAGGACACAATAGTAAGTTGCACTGGACTCTAGGGGTGCGGTTGCTTGCAAGGAGGGGTGTTGCAAACGACCGACGACCGAATCAACAGCCGAGTCCCACTGTGATTTGGGATCAAAGCTAATGGGAAACTCCTATTGACAGACGCGTGCTTTCTCCGCTGTGCTTTTCCGAAGAATCGCAACAAAATCCCGGAAGGATCCCGTCACAGGCGACAACAAGGAGATTTTCTCGAGCCTCCCCAACGAGCAGCGAATTGCCATTCGTGAGAAGTTGGTAATCAGCTTGACCAGTGAAACCGTCACCGATGTACGCAAGAAGATTGGAGACACACTGGCTGAGGTTGCTAGGCAATACACCGATAATGGTATGCGATTTGAAATACCCTTGACGAAATGAGGATTCTTGGTTCTGACGTTTCCGCCTGTGATTTCTAGACGAGCAGTGGCCTGAACTCCTCGGTGTTCTCTTCCAGGCAAGCCAAAGTCCTGACTCGGGCCTGCGGGAAACCGCATACCGTGTGTTCACGACCACCCCCGGTATCATTGAGAAGCAGCACGAAGACGCTGTCGTGGAGGTTTTTACCAAGGGTTTCAAGGACGATAATATATCCGTATGTCGACATCTGGCTATGCACTTCAAACTCAATTTTGACCATTTCATCAGGTGCGGATTTCCGCTATGGAAGCCTTTGCTTCGTTGTTCCGGTCGATCTCCAAAAAGTCCCAGCCTAAGTTCTTCGGCCTCATGCCGGACCTTCTCAGCATCCTTCCTCCTCTGAAGGAGTCCTCTGAGAGCGAAGAGCTGTCCTCGGCACTGCTCGCCCTGATCGAATTGGCTGAAATCAGCCCGAAAATGTTCAAGGTTATGTTCTCCAACTTGGTTAAGTTCAGTATCAGTGTCATTGGCGACAAGGAACTCAGTGACCAGGTGCGCCAGAACGCACTCGAATTGATGGCCACCTTTGCCGATTACGCCCCGAATATGTGCAAGAAGGAGCCGGAATTCGCACAGCAAATGGTCACACAATGTCTGAGTCTGATGACTGATGTCGGTGCGGATGACGACGATGCGGAGGAATGGAACGCCTCTGAAGATGTAAGTGTTTGCATTTCTGTCATTATAATTGACATCCCACTGACTAGTAACAGCTTGAGCCTGAAGAGAACGACCTCAACCACATCGCCGGTGAGCAATGCATGGATCGTCTCGCCAACAAATTGGGTGGACAGGTCATCCTCCAACCCGCATTCTCTTGGATTCCTCGCATGATGTCATCTACCAACTGGCGCGATCGCCATGCTGCTTTGATGGCCATCTCCGCCATCTCCGAAGGTTGTCGTGACCTGATGGTTGGTGAGCTGGACCAAGTTCTTGCACTTGTTGTCCCTGCCCTCCAGGACGCCCATCCCCGAGTCCGCTATGCAGGCTGCAACGCTCTTGGTCAAATGAGTACCGACTTTGCCGGTACCATGCAGGAGAAGTACCACGAGATTGTCCTCACTAACATCATTCCCGTTCTCGCCTCTACCGAGCCGCGTGTGCAGTCCCACGCTGCCGCCGCTCTCGTCAACTTCTGTGAGGAGGCTGAGCGCAGCACCTTGGAGCCATACCTCGGAAACCTTCTCAGCCATCTCCTGGATCTCTTGCGCAGCCCTAAGCGTTATCTGCAGGAGCAGGCGCTGTCCACCATTGCTACCATTGCCGATTCTGCCGAGGCCGCTTTCGATCAGTATTATACTACCCTGATGCCTCTTTTGCTCAATGTCCTCAAGGAGGAGCAGGGTAAGGAATATCGCCTTCTTCGTGCTAAGGCGATGGAGTGTGCTACTCTCATCGCACTCGCCGTTGGCAAGGAGAAGATGGGTCAAGATGCTCTCAACCTTGTGCAGATTCTCGGTCACATTCAGCAAAACATCGTCGACGCCGACGACCCTCAGTCACAGTACCTCCTTCACTGCTGGGGCCGCATGTGCCGCGTTCTAGGCCAAGACTTTGTGCCTTATCTCCCCGGTGTTATGCCCCCTCTTCTAACCGTGGCTGCCGCCAAGGCCGATATTCAGCTGCTGGATGACGAGGATCAGATCGAACAGGTTGAGCAGGATGATGGCTGGGAGCTGGTGCCGCTCAAGGGTAAGATTATCGGTATCAAGACCAGTGCTCTTGAAGACAAGAATACCGCTATCGAATTGATCACAATTTACGCCCAAATTCTCGAGGAGAACTTTGAGCCTTATGTCCTAGAAACCATGGAGAAGATTGCGGTCCCTGGACTTGCCTTCTTCTTCCACGACCCCGTTCGAGTATCAGCTGCTAAGCTGATTCCTCAGCTGCTGAACTCCTACAAGAAGGCACACGGTGGCCAGTCACCGGGCTTCGCCGAAATGTGGAACAAGGTTGCAGAGAAGATCATCGAGGTTCTGAGCGCTGAGCCGACAGTTGACACGCTGGCTGAGATGTACCAGTGCTTCTACGAGTCAGTAGAGGTTGTTGGCAGAAACTCTCTCACCCCCCAGCACTTGCAGGCGTTCATTGAATCTGCGAAGTCGACCCTTGAAGACTACCAGATGCGCGTGAAGCAACGTCTGGAGGAGCAGGCCGAGCTCGAAGATGGTGACGAGGAGAACCTAGACTTCGAGTACGCCGTCGAGGACGATCAAAACCTATTGAGCGATATGAACAAGGCATTCCACACCATCTTTAAGAACCAGGGCAACTCGTTCCTGCCAACCTGGCAGCAATTGATTCCCTTCTACGACGCTTTCATCACAAGCCAAGACCCAACACAACGGCAGTGGGCTCTTTGCATCATGGATGATGTTCTTGAATTCTGTGGCGAAGAGTCCTGGGCATTCAAGGACCACATTATGCAGCCTTTGGCTTCCGGTCTGCGAGATGAGAATGCCGCTAACCGTCAGGCAGCGGCGTATGGAGTGGGTGTGGCCGCGCAGAAGGGTGGTGCCGCCTGGAGCGACTTTGTGGCCGCCAGCCTCCCCAGCTTGTTCCAGGTTACACAGCATGCGCAATCCCGCACAGAGGAGAACGTTTTCGCGACCGAGAATGCATCTGCCAGTATTGCCAAGATCCTGCACTACAACCCATCTAAGGTTCAGGCTCCCCAGGATGTCGTGGCCAACTGGATCGAGACTTTGCCCATTACCTACGACGAGGAGGCTGCTCCTTATGCCTATTCCTTTATTGCACAGCTGATTGACCAGTATGTTTTCTTGATAAACCCCCTTCCTCATACTCGTGCTAATATACTACTACCAGGCAAAACCCGGCTGTCTTTGCCAAGGCTGACCGTGTCTTCGGTTTCATCGTGCAGGCACTCGAGGCGGCTACCCTGCAGGGCCAGACCGCTTCCCGGGTGGCCACATCCGCCAAGCAGCTGGTGGCAGTGACCGGTGCCAATGCAGACCAGATCCTGGCTTCTGTGGACCCGGCCAGCCAGGAAAGAGTGCGCAAGTTCTTCCAATAAAGCTCAACCCTTTTGTTTTATATCCGGCAGAGCTGTTTCCCCTTTTTATTATTTCCCGAATCATTCCCCTCGGTCATGTGAAATCTGAAGTTACCCGAACCCCCGACATGTTTCTTTAATTCTTAGCTCCTACGTACGAATGCCATGAGCCTTAGACGTTGGATTCCACAGTGTGCGCAATGTCCATGTAGATCAAATATCGGCCTTGGCTATGTGGCTAACTATTATGTAAAGATAAATGAAGACAAGCTATCTACAACTTCGATACCCTCTGGATCTCATTCGCAACCACATCCTCCAGTCCCATCACCTTCGGTTCCCCAATCAACTCGTTGGCCCGCTTCGCATACAGCGTCCCGCCTTCACCCCAAATCCGACGCAAAGTCAACACAGTAGTTGCCGGGTTCCCAGCCTCCCACGCCGCAGCCTCCGCCTTGCGCAACTTCTCTAGCGAAGTGCGAGACACATTCCACGGCTGACCACCAAGCTGGCGCTCAAACTCCGCCTGAATCTGGTCAGGGCTCGTGGTAAACGAATTAACACACAGGGCAGCGTTGCGCGTCTCAGCCGTAGCATGAAGAAGAGTGTTCAGGACGAGAGTTCCAACACTAGCGCAATAGTCAGCCAACAATCCCATCCATCCCAACGAGAAAAAAAACCCCCAAAATGAAAAAGGAATCTTACTCTTTCATCGTCGTCAAACTAACCTCTCCCTTCCCCTTCTCACCCAACAAAACAGCCCTCCGTTCTTTGACATCCCACCCTCCAGCCTCCTCCAGCCCAGGCACGAGATGAAGATACATTTCAGCGAATGGGCCAGTAACCACATACGAATAGGCGAGGTCGTCACGCGAGATCTCATCCTCGAGGTACGCGCGCACTTTCAGCTTCAGCTAGTGCGGCTTCTCGTTCGCCGAAGCCGGCCCGTACTTGATATCTGTGCCGTACTCGGAGGGCAGGAACCATTTCACGGTGGGGCTGGCGGCTGCGAGTTTGATGAGGGGGATCTGTTCGGCAAGGGTGTTGCGTCCTAGGGCTGATATCACAGTGTCGATTCCTGTTTGTCTAAGTGATTAGTCTTTGCTTTGGTGATTTGGGCGGCTTGGTATTTGGGGAAGGTCATTGAGTTATTATGCATGGATATCATGGTACGAAGAAAGGGTTTCGTACCTTTGTATGCTGCTTTCACGGCATTCTCATCTTCGACATTGCCCACAATTACTTCTACGCCTTCTTTCAGCTTGTTCAGCTGTGAAACTTTGGTTTCCGCTGTGTGCGGGGAAGTGAAGATGGCGATGCGGCCAAATTGAGAACGCTCGGGCAGGATAGCGTCTAGGATGAATGAGCCAATGTTACCCGTTGCGCCGAATAGGAGGATGTTCTTAGCGAGAGACATGGTTGTAGAATTTTGCTGTGAGAACTAAAGAAGTGGTCGACAGTCTAGCCTTACGAGATGGCGCGAACTTGTATGTCTAACCTGAAATGTGGGGTGCTCAAGTGTGGGGGTCATGCTTATCAATCAATTGGGGGAGGCTCCTAAAAGATATTCAATTGTCATTTTAGTTCAAGACTGTGGGATGAAGGACATGTTGTATATTACATTTGGGGGTAGAGGTACCCAGGTGGTCAGCATGTTCACATGTCTCTGGTGTAGATATATAAAGCGTTACCACCACCAAAACTAATTGGAAATTGGAAATTAGAGACTTGGACAAAATTTGAATGAATATCGAAGTATATGCATGCTAATTACAAGGTACTCTCGGACTTTGTTCCACGAATAATGGTGAAGCAGACCATAATAAGATTAGCCCTGCCTACCTTACTCCTATATAGACTTCTCGAAAAGGATATATAGACTATCTAATGGGGCGGCTTACGGTTTAGTTTAGTTCAGTTGCGCGTTTATCAATTGTCATTAAGCGGGTGTAGATGCTGCTTATACAAGTATAATGCTAACTATGAAGCTGCTATATTAGGGATTTTCCTTGCATAGAGGACATTGTGGAGGTGTGGACGGAACATGGCTTTGGCGAATGAGAATTACCATCTCGGGGGGTTATTTGAAAGCTCGGGAGGCTGTGATTATTGAAATGGTCTGATTGTGAAAGCGTATGGGATTAAATCATATGTTTGTCTTATACCTCTGAACGTTTAAACTACCATCTCCAAAATCTCCAATACCTGAGACTTCTCTTTCAGTGGTACTGGGTTTGTCTTGCACCACCGGTCATGTAGACTATTCTCCGCCAGTCCATCAAATTGGTCCCGCCCTACTTTGACATCACTCAAGGACCGAGGCATACCCAATTCGCGGATGATAGCATCCAAAATGTCACCCAGGTCAGATGCCTCCACGTTGACCGAGCGGGCACGTAGCACCTCCGAAACGACCGAATCTTGAATTAGAAATTGACGCACGCTAGCTTGTTTTTCGCGGTTGGCGTTGTATTTAGCATTGAACTTACACACGGCGGGGAGCAAGATACAACTGGTCTCACCGTGGCCGACACCTAGTGGGCCAAGCTAGAGAACTGTTAGTCAGAGCCATTGGTGGACGTGTAGATGCCATAGAAGGCGAAGAAGGGAAATCAATCATATACCTGATGTCCAATCCCATGACTAGCACCTAATTCAATTGACCCGCTAGTACAGGCTGCCATAGCATCCACTGATCCAAGTTGGCACTGTAGGTGCGCATCACGGTCTGATCTGTCCTTCTTACAGCGCAAGAGACCAGGGACCAACAATCCCAGCGCACTCAGAGCCATTTTGTCTGATGTCGTGGTCGTTCCTGACGTTGAACACAGATTTTCAATACAATGATCAATTGCGCGCACACCTGTACTGAGCCATATTGAATCGGGAGTCGTTTTCGCCAGCTCCGGGTCGAGAATAACTAGCTCGGGTCCACGAGTTGGATGTTGGAAGCTGTATTTACGCTTTGAGCGGTCCTCCGTGCCGCCTGCAAAGTTGGAGTATTCGCCGGCGGAGAGGGATGTTGGCACGGAAATGATCGGGAGAGTCGATGCTTTGATTTCTAGTCGCTTTCTGGGACCTTCTGCAAGGGTTTCAAGCTCTTCCGGTGTGCTGACTTCATTTGCAAGGATCTGAGGGAGATGTTAGGCTTAGAGTCTAAATATATATGATCTCCCAGAGGAGAATAAAAGAGGTAATAATAATAATCTAGAGAGAAACAAAACATGGATTAAGTATGAAAGAAAAAGGTATACCAACTAATGCAATGATCTTGGCACCATCAGTCAAGCTACCAGCTCCAACGGTCAAGAGCAGATCAGCATGCACTGTCCTAACCTCTTCGGCAATCTGCAGCACCTCTGACCACAAAGTGTGGCTCCGCATACCGATCCAATGACCAACCAGCTTGTCCGGCCCCAGAGCAGTCTCCATCTGATTCATTGCATCTGTATTTCGTGCTAATGAGCCTGAGCAGATCACATACACACGGGAAGCCTGGAATGTGTCATTGAGATGGCGTGCTGTAGCCGCGGGAAAGGCGATGCCATAGGAAAGAAGTGGGCGCTCACGGCCTTCAAAGGCAGATCGAATTGTTTCCTCTGACATTACAGCTTGGTCATAGACAATCAATGAGGTGGAAATAAGGTCAAAAGAAGATAAAACAAACAAAAATAAACCTTGGGAACGTCTGGGTAGAACGTCATACAGGAATGCCCAGGTGGGGCTGCGGGGCTTAGCCTTTATGGTCCGATTTATCCTTGAGCATAATTTGTCTTATGTTTTTGTTTATAACGTAGAACCTCGAAAATCCGATCCATTTAGTGGGTTTTTAATGTATAGCACCTGGATAACGTTTGTTTTGGCTTTCATGTCTCATTTCTTGCTTGCTTATATGTCTGGTGTGAAGGATGTTTAGCATCCATCGAGCCCATGTACCCCTCCTTCCATTATATACTTGCACGACCCAACGCCTGGCGTCGTCGCATTCTCCTGTGGATATAGCACCACGTTATCGAAATCGATATTGTAGCACGGATGCACATTTGAACATGAAACAGATGCCACCTTCATCGAAGTGCTTTCAATATAACCCGTGAAATTTACAAATGCCACATTGGAAATACTCATCAAACTCGTGCCCGAATACGAGCCATTATTTCCACTATCCTGCGTGATAGCAGGTCCGCTGTTGGCTCCATGGACTTCAAAGTTTGAGAGCAACACATTCCGAATGCTGCCCCAGCCACCGCCGCGAGCGAGTCCAGCACTCTCATACGAGCTCTGTGGTACAAGTGCGCCGACCCACGTTTTGATATATGCGCTGTTGTGCATGTCCTCGTTGTATCGGATTACCTTGACTTCATCGATGCGGATATTAGCGACGCTGGAGTCTTCCTGATATTGGCCCAGACTGCCTATAGCAATTCCATTTCCACCACGACAGGTGACATTGTGTATATCGATATCATACGATCGCGGTTTGATGGCCACACAGTCATCACCGCCTTGGTAGACAAAATTGCTGAGTTGGATATTCTGCGCATCCATTGTGTCTATCCACAGTGTTAGTCGGCTGCGAGGAAACTGATGTGATTTACGTACCAAATCCGTCTGTATTCTGGACCCAATTCTCGCCGTATGGTGCATCTACCGCAGTCGCATTACAGTAGATGTTATCGAAGCGCATGTTGGTTCCGTTCATGATATTTATGCTCCACAACTGGGGATCTTTGATGTAGAAATTTTCGACACTGACATCGGATACATTCCAAAATACAAAAGGCATCGGTCTGCCGGGCTGTGTGTCGCCTTTCTCGGCCGTGTACCACACGTTCCCATTGCCATCGATACCACCAGTGCCATATCCATCAATCGTGATATTGTGACCCGTGATAATGAAACCAGCGGCATGGTTTTGAAAAGCAACTGGGTATGAATTATTGCGCCAGTAATCCAAATCGTCAGAGAACTAGCTCATATTAGTTGCGTTATCATTGGCTCTAGTAACAGCACACGTACGGTCCATTTTCCGCGCCATTCAATAACTACATTTTTCACAACGGGATTTAACCGAGTACCGATCCAGTAGGCTTGGTCCTCTGGAAAGATAATCGTACCACCATTGCCACACTGATGGAAGGCTTCTAGGATATTAGGAACATCATCTCTTTGGTTCCCATTGGATTTAACAGTGCAAACATTTAAGCTGCGTTCTCCATTTGCATGTACAACAGTTGACAGCGCCAGCCCTAACGGTAGGCCCAGGGAAGGAATGTCGAATAGTCGCATGGTGACCTCGACTCAATAATTAGACTTCACTGTTCAACTTTTCATCTTTCTAGTAAAGAGCAATGTCTTATATTCCCCTGCTTAAAGCACTCTATAATCGCTTGAATTTTGCATGTTACACTCGGTGGTCTTTACACCGAGTGGACATCACGACATGACATTGTGGAGAAAATCAACTGCGGGGAAATGACTAGGTTGCATGGAATATGCAGTAAAACGTCAATTCTGAAGCCTTCTGAGTGCTTGTTATGCCGATCCTTGCTCAGATCCTGCAGACATCAACACCATTTGCCATGATTCTTCCACCAATCGCGAATATGCAGCGATAAAGCTTCCCAATTTTCGATATTGCACAACTTGACCATCAACATCTGTGATGTTCTCTGAATTTTATTTTTATATATTTTTTTGGCATTTTGCTACGATATTCGGATATCTCTCTTTCCACCCAACCACCAATGGCACAACTATACTGGCACAGTGTGGTATTGATTCTTTGGTCTCTATTCTCGATATCTGTTGCAGACACTTGCTGGCGTGATACCACTTGCTCTGGACCTATAGACACTGCATTCAGCGGACCATGGGAAAATAACATATACGCACCAGCATCGCGAACAGTACGGCCAGTCTCAACTTTACCAGAGTTGAAAACCAATGCTGTTACAGACTCCTTACATCCATACAAAGCAAAATTACACGGCAACGGCTCCCTTATTGTATATGACTTCGGCATTGAAGTGGGTGGCATCATTCATCTAGACTACACCTCCACCGGCAACGGAGCTCTAGGGCTGGCGTTTACAGAAGCTAAAAATTGGATTGGAGAGTGGTCGGACTCATCAAGCGCTCTATATCATGATGGCGCTTTGTATGCAAATATTTCATCAACTGGAAAGGGCACATATATCATGCCGGATAAATACCTGCGGGGTGGATTCCGGTACTTGACAGTCTTCTTGGTCACAGATGATCCGGCCATTGTTCAGATCAATGATTTGAGCTTAGAGCTTGCGTTTAAGCCCACTTGGTCGAATCTCCGAGCTTATCAGGGGTATTTTCACTGCAGTGATGAGCTTTTGAACCGCATCTGGTATAGCGGTGCATATACTCTGCAGACGAATGAGGTCCCTGTGAATACTGGTCGTGTTACAAAGGGTATTACATCTGGATGGGTAAACAATGGGACTCTTGGACCGGGAGATACAATCATTGTTGATGGTGCAAAGCGAGATCGTGCGGTTTGGCCTGGTGACATGGGCATTGCTGTTCCTTCTGCTTTTGTGAGTCTAGGAGACTTGGGAAGTGTAAAAAACGCTTTGCAGGTTATGTACAATACGCAAGTGAGTTCTCTTGTTTGTTCTCTTTGGATATAGATCTGACCGTTCTGAAAATTATAGAACAAAACAACAGGCGCATTTGATGAGTCTGGGCCACCATTGAGTCAGAAGGACTCGGACACATATCATATGTGGTCTATGATTGGCACATATAAATATGTGCTTTATACCAATGATACAGACTTCCTGTTGGAGAATTGGGCCAGTTATCAGCATGCCATGGAATATATATATGGAAAGGTGACCTACCCCAGCGGGCTTTTGAATGTAACAGGCACGCGAGACTGGGCGAGATGGCAGCAAGGTTATAATAACTCGGAAGCACAGATGATGTATGTTGCTAATCCATTCTACAAATGTCTTTTTAGCTAACACATTCTAGTCTATATCACACCCTACAAACAGGAGCATCTCTTTCTTTGTGGGCTGGAGACTCGACCAATCTCTCAAGCAAATGGAACTCCCAGGCCGCCAATCTCAAGAAAGCAATCAACACCTATTGCTGGGACGAGTCGTACGGTGCATTCAAGGACAACGCAACCGAGACTTCTCTACATCCACAAGATGCTAACAGCATGGCAATTATGTTCGGTATTGTAAACGAAGAGCGCACAGCCAGTATTTCAGAAAATCTCCTCAAGAACTGGACCCCCATAGGAGCCGTAGCTCCTGAGTTGCCAGAAAACATTGCCTCTTTTATATCCTCTTTCGAGATCCAAAGTCACTTCATTTCCCACGAGCCTGCACGCGCACTGGAGCTGATTCGTCGCAGCTGGGGTTGGTATATCAACAACCCGAATGGTACAGAGAGCACTGTGATTGAGGGCTATCTAAAAAACGGGACTTTTGGGTATCGGATGGACCGTGGGTATGGCTATGATCCGTCATATGTCTCACATGCACATGGCTGGTCCTCTGGTCCGACTTCTGCGTTGACGGAGTATGTTGTAGGTCTCTCTGTGGTCTCGCCACTAGGATTGACGTGGAAAATTGCGCCGCAATTTGGAGATCTGGAATTCGCCGAGGCTGGATTTGTCACCTCTCTTGGGAAATTTCAAGCATCTTGGGTCTTAGACTCGAGTGGATATGTGTTGACTTTCTCGGTGCCAAAGGGTACTGTTGGGAATGTCACTTTGCCCTATGTCACTGCGTCGAAGAAGCCTTCGATTACCATTGATGGTGACCAGTTGATGAGAGGAGTGGCTTATGTGGATGGTACTGCAACTGTTAAATTCACCGGTGGCTCTCACAAAGTTGCTGTCCGATAGATATTAACCAAGCATCGGACATCGTCAATGGAATATCAAGGTCTCATTCCGCATATACAGCCTTTCTCTATAGAGGATTGGTCATTAGGCTGACCACCATCAAGCTGTGCCAACTTTAAGCCATTCTAGTTAATAATAAAAAGCAGCATCTATAGTTCTATCAAAATCCCCTGTTGATACATGACGATATTATGTAGATCATGTCATATCACGTGAATCCCCACACTCCATCTCCATCACCCGCCAATCCTGCCCTCGAGATTCCTCATCAAACGAACCAAGCTCAAAATGGCCTCCACCCTCCGTCAAAACCCATGGCGGGCCTGCCAAAGCCTCACCCGGCAACAACTCCGCAAAACACGCCTCTCCTCCCGGCATCTCTCCACCACCTCCCTCCGCTCCAATGCAACCAACAACCCCCTCCGCTCCCGAGCATCCGCAGCGGCAGATCTCCAACACGCCTCCCAAGCTCAGCGAAAGATGATCCTCTCCGCAGCTGGCATAATTACCTGTGCAGCCGGTCTCTACGGCGTCATCAAGCTAGACCTATTCGGCCTCAACGAACTAGACACCAACAAAGATGACAAGACCACAACTGCACCCCCAAAGAACGGCGCAATGCGCATGGACGGACCAGTCGGTTTCCCCAGCGGTGGCCCTTCATTAATAACAATTCAAGGCCAAGACGGACTCGAACAAGTGCCAACAGGAACAAGCACAATCCCCCACTTCCCAAGCACAATCCGACTCCCCACATCCGAAGCAACAGAAGGCAAGCAAACCGGCGACGATCTAGCCCCGTCCACCGGCGAAGAATACCAACTACTAGGCCTCGGCATCCGCACCGTCTCCTTCCTCTCAGTCCAAGTCTACGTGGTCGGCCTATACATCGCTAAATCCGACATAACCGAGCTCCAACGACGCCTCCTGCGCACAGCAATCCACCCACCCACTCCCGGCGCCGATGCCGACGCTGCTATCTCCGGCGTCGGCGCAAACGCCGCTACATCCCTCGTCTCGCCAGAGCGCCAGCAGCTCAAGGAACTTCTCCTTGACGCGGAGCGCGGTGACGCAGCCTGGTCTGCTATAATCAAGGATAACGGTATTCGCACTGCATTCCGCATCGTGCCCACCCGTAACACGGACTTTATGCATCTGCGCGACGGCTGGGTACGTGGTATTACTGCGCGCGCGCAGGCGAAGAAGGGTGCGGAGCCGGGCGAGTTCCAGGATGAGAGCTTTGGAAGCTCGATGAATGATTTCAAGGCTGTTTTTGGTGCTGGGAAGGGGAAGTCGGTGCCCAAGGGACAGACGCTTGTTTTGATGCGTGATGCGCACGGCGCTTTGGATGCGCTTTTCCAGCCTGGGGCTGATAAGCCAGTTAAGTGGATGGGGCGCGTTGCCGATGAGCGGATTAGTCGGCTTGTTTGGTTGAATTATTTGGCTGGCAAGACTGTTGCGAGTGAGGGGGCCCGGACGAGTATTGTTGAAGGGTTGATGTCGATTGTTGAAAGGCCCCTTGGCACCGTTGTACAGAAGGTTATCTGATTTATTTTCTTGGGCCATGGTTTTGGTTTTGTTTGTTTGTATCAACATACCTGTACTTTAGTTAGTCGCTGTTCACTTTTTTACCTCATGTCGGCTCTACAAAAAATTCCAGAGCTGTATAGCAATGCTCCACTCAATACATATTTAGCGTTGGGAGATGGCAGGACTCTCTCGATCCCTCCAATCCCAAGCCATCGAAATATTTATCTCCATTACATATGTCTACTAGAACTAAGAAACTTCTAAATGGTAAATAGAAGGTCTAAGGCTGTGCAATAAGAAACTATCTCTTTATGTAGTTTATATTCATGATTCGGGGCTCAAAAGATTCTTGCTTGTGTGAAATCACCGCTTAGATCGCGCCAGCGGCCTTGAGCAGCTCCTTCAGGTCCTTCTTACCCTGGAGGTCGGAGTTGCCGCCGATGTGCTTCTTGTTGATGAAAATGTTGGGCACGGTGCGCTGGCCTGAGATCTCGGCGAGAGCGCTCTGGATAGCAGCTCCCTCCTCTGTGATAAAATTATATCAGCGGTTGTTCTTGTAAAGAGAGATAAACATGTAATGCTAAAACTATTCTTCTTGAGAAGAATACAAGAAGCAATGCAAAATGCAAAAGAGAAAGACTCACCCTCCAAATCCAGCTCGAGAGCAGTGTACTTGGTATCCAAGCTGTCGAGCAGCTTCTTGGAAGAGTCACAGTAGGGGCAGTATGACTTGGAGAAAACGACGACAGCGTTGTCGTTAATGAGGGACTGAGCACGGGTCTTTGCGGCGGACATGGCGGCGGGATTTGGGCCGGCGAAGGAGCCGAAAAGACGGGTGAAGATGGACGAAATGGTGGGCGGTTTGTGATGAAAAGGGAAGAGAAAGGGTCTCTTTTGTAGGAAATTCGGGGCGGGGTTCGGGGGAAAAGATGAGAGGATTGGTTGGCTATTCCGTCAAGATTGCGGGATATGCGGCGATGATGTCAGGTGATATTTGTCAGCTAGGGAGCTTCCACCAGGCCGAGACTCTTGTTTCTCAGTAATGCTTAGATGGCCACAAAGTAGAATTTGATATATCTTGAACCAGGTGGCCAGTTGGCACGATGCCTACAGGCTTACAAGTACAAGTAGCAATTCTGTGCAGATATGTATTCATCCATTCAACTTGATATCTGACTAGCTCCGTAAGCAAGTATCTGGCATTCAACATGCGAGCAAATCCGGGTACTTGACTGCTCTCGCCAATGGGAAGATCAGATCAAAGAAAGAGGAGAAAATCGCTAACAAGAAGGCTTGGGGATATGGAACAACAGGCTTTAAAGATGTTTCAGAGAGAAATCCAAAGATTGGAGAAAAGAAAGGAAACCATAGGGTCAAGAAAGCCACAGGTAGGTATAGGATGAGAAGGAAGAGGTGCACACCACAAGTGATGTGTCTTGCGAGGTGCGAGCCCCTCGTCCCCATGCCATCCATCGCAATCTGGAGCAAGCTTTTTCGAGTTCCCTCTTACCACTTCGGTAGGAATAGCAATGATCACAAGAAAAAAAGAACGGAAATAACAAGGAACGGATGCACGGAAGAAAAACAAGAATAGCCATGCTCTATTGTCGAAGGAGGAAGCCGGATTAAAAAGCAGTCTGAAGAAAATTGAACTCAAGGCGAGGAAATGCCCTAAATCGCAGGATATAAAGTCACAGAACAGAACCGACTGAACACCATCCCGCCGGAGACGCTGGAAATAAAAAAAATAAAAAATAACAGAGAAGGGAATCAAGCAGATGTGCAAATATCAAAAGTATGTTGGGAAAACGGACGAGAGATTGGACAGATGGTTGTGGAGTGGGAGTCCATCACATCACAATGCAGCATCCGCAGCTCTTCTCTTTCTTCGGTGGCTGCTGCGCGGTGACAACTGGAGGGCTCCAGTTAGGGTTGGGATTGGGTGGCAGTCCCATCGGGGGTGTGTCCTGCACCTTGGGCATGGTGCTGTAGCCGGTACTCGTATTCGGGCGGGGTGGTTCTGGGCTCTTTGATGGCCGAGGGGGCAACTCTTCCAGCTGTAGAGACTCAGCCGGTTGGTCTTCTGGCTCGGCCTTGGTGGCCACAGGAGCTGGCGTGTCGAATGGGTGCACTGCGAGGGGCGCGAAGTTGCGGTCGTATGTGTTCGGTGTGCGGCCTTCCTTCTCCCACTGTTCCTGCATAATCTTTTTGGCGACGGTCGGAATCATCTGTTGGTCTGGTGGAAGGCGAGGATCGGGCTTGTACATGGTTGCCAACCATGGCGGGTCTCCTTCGGGCCGGTTAGCGGCTGTTGGAGGACGATTTTCGCCTGAACGGGTGGTAGGGCGCTGTGTATTGTTACCGGAGACAGCACGAGATCTAGGAGCGCTCGCCTTCCTGTTCGTGGGTGGAGCAGAAGTCTTTCTGTTGGTAGAGTCGGTGCTCTTGACTGTCTTCTTGCCCGGAGGGTTCTGTGTACTGCCGAATCCCCGGCTGCCTGGTCGGCTTTCTAGAGAAGGAGTCGAATCATTTTGCTCAATGTTGATAGGTTCGCTGGCTCTGCGGCCCCGTGAAGACTCATCTGTTGCTGCACGACTCCGCGAACTGCGAGAATCGCGGCCCATGGCGCCAGATATGGGAACTGGACTAACTGTAGAGACGGGTATTCGGGATGCGCTTTTTCCAAGGCTTGGGTGGCTGTAGATGCTGGCGGCTGCATCGTCAGCAGCAATCTCCTCTGGTCGGCGGAGATCCCAATGTTCCCGCTCATTGCCATTTACATTGTCATTCACATCCTGCTTGCCGGGTTCTTCTCTCACTTTGGGCCAGGGTTCGGAGTATTCTGTCGCAGGTGAGGTCGGAGTACCAGTCCCATAAGCAGAGTTCTGCTGCGAATCATGGCTCCTCCCACGTCCTATACTCGATTTGCTTTCTCCTCTCATCCGTCGCTGGAAGAGAATGGCTGCCTGGTGGAGCTCCTCACTCTCAATCTTTGCCAGCTTGTCTCGGTGGATCCATTTTTCCTGATTCGTTTGTCCATCCAGGTATAATTTAAGGCCATCATTGCCCTCCTCGGACTCTTTACGACCAGCTCCCTCGTGACCAAAAACATCTCGCATACTGCCTACTTCACTCCCACGTCGGTTGAGACTGGGTTCCCTCCGTCCTCGGTTTGAGGCTAAATAGGGCGATTCATGCGCGTGAACATTGCGCGAGACCGAGGAGCTGCGTGAGCCATTCGAGGTACGTTGCCGAGAAAATTTTGGGTGGAAGGAATTCGAGTCGTGCGAGTTGCGTTGTTTCGATGAGTGGTGGCTTTCCTGCGGGGAAAAGGGGATCAGCGCCTTTTTTTCTTCTTCTTTTTTCCACGTTCTTGAGCTACCAGGATAGAGACTGGAATGCCACACGGAATAATCTTACCTCATTCACAAGTGGCACCGCAAAATCCCATTGCGAGCCATCCACGGGCGATGCTAAGGCATCTGCAGAATATGCCGTAGCGACGCCCGCCATTCCCGAGGTTATTGTTCACAACTGAAAAAGGCCAGTCCAGCTGTAACCCGGTTCAATAGTAGAGATTGCCGTAGAAATGAGTTGTCGGATCAAGCCATTCCAGGTAGAGTCGGTAAGTGGAGTGTAAGGGGGGCACACCGAAATCAGCAAATTGTCAACAGAGACCCTTAGGGTTGATCACAACTGCAGGGGGGTGTTTTTCCCAGTTTGTCAAGTTTGGTTCAACGAGTTAGAGCTGCTGGCGCGGGGGGGGCTGGGTCCGAAGGCTTTCCGAGGTCTCGTGGGGTCTTGAAATCTTGAAAACAAGGAGAGTGTACGGAGTACCAATATGGTAAGGTGGAACGAATGAGAGTTTCGAGATTAGAGAAGAGAAGGTAAAGAAGAGAATGTCAAGATAGGGAAAAAAAGGGAAAGTCTAAGGAGAGTCATATGAAGAGAGGTAGCCAGAGTGGGAATAGTACTGGAAATAGCCTAAACCAAGTCCGACACTCTACGGAGTCCCCAGTACGGAGTACAACATACAACTTACAACATAGGTACTATACAGGATACTCAGGGTATTTGTTAATGCATCTTCCCATACATGCATCATATGTCTATCCTACAGATTATTCAATAATCGTCTAAATGTTCAATAAACCATAATTCCAGAAAATTTTTGAGGATTCTCGCATAGTCCTGGGCCGTGCATTGCCCCTGAGCCATGTTGATCACCTCGAGATGCCGCTAAATTGATCTGAACAGTAACGGCGAAAATACGGAGTATTTCTTCATCCTCCCCCCCACTTGGTGTATACCTATATGAAACAAACGGGAGAGGCATCGGAGAGAGGGAAAAGAAAAAAAAAAAAAAAGGGTATACATGCCAGCAAATCATTCTGATAGGTTTAATCTTTATTTAGTCTGAGGGGAAATCATAAAGTTGATATATCACAAATACGCCAATGCCCTCCATGCAAATAAACACCCCGGGGCGTACTGATAGGTCCCAGCAAATGGAAACTTGACCGATAGAATAGCCCCTCGGTATGAGATTGATACATGTTGTACATGTCTCTAGTTATGTCTGTCACCCAATTTCAAATCCCCCATGCACAGCGACATGGGGAGCTGAATAGGCAACTAGTGAGCTTTATTACAGCTATGCAACTCTATGCAACTCTATCCAGCTCGCCGAGGACCACCTGCGTATCCTTGATGAGAGCCCGACGTGCACTGCGAGCCATCTCATCACCATTTGGCTCGATTCCATCCGCCTTCAACTGGATTTGTGCGAGAATTGTCTCGGCCAATTTCTTATGTTCATAGTCCCGCTTCTTCGGGTCAGTAGGTGGGTTCGCAATGTATTCCTCACAGAGTGGCTTCATCTCCTGCTCGAACCATCCGGCCAAAGCAGTGACCTGTTCCAACGGTGTACGCAGCAACTTGAGGTTGGGCGGCGGGGCGGGGACGCCTGAGTTGCCTGACGACGTAGGCCGTGGTGGTCGAGATGGACCGGGGGCTTCTGTGCCGATGGGCGACTTCTTGCCATTGCGTTTCTTCTTTTTGTTCTTGCTCTTTCCAATCGTAGGTGTGGGAGGGGACGATGCGTCTCCCGCACTAGTGGGGCGGGGCAGCGGCGGCGGTGTTGGCGCCGCTGTAGTTACAGGAATGTTGTGTCCGTTGTCGTCGGAGCCATCGCTCGGGGAGCCCGCTCCTGCTTCAGATACCACGCATAGCACCTCGGAGTGCTGCTTGAGCCCCTCGGCTTTGCATGTCCGCGCGTTGTCCTTGAGTAGCTTTCCCTTGTATAGTAGTCTCACACAGTCCGGGTGGCCGGCTCCTGTGCTCTCAGCAGCAGCCTCTCGTAGGTCTCCGATGGTCAAGGCACCGTCGTCAATCGCGTATGCGCGGAAGCGCAATGGGTAGATGGTGCCACGGTGGCGGAGAGCAATGATATCCGGATCGGCGTCATCCACTGGCGGGTCGGCGATATCTGAAGATGTGATATAGCTGAAGTCCCCATCGCTAACCTGCGGGTTGGATGCGGGAGCGTAACTCGGCGAGCGGCGCAGCATTTTTAAGGGGTTGCGCCAACTCATCGCGGCAACGGTGAACAGGCAGACAGCAACAGCTGCAAAAAGAGCGATAGGCTGGTTGTCTGGGGCGAATGGCAGCTTTTGTGCGAGAGGACCGAGGGGCGTGTTAGACAGGTAGGTGAGAATAGGGTCCAGTTGATGGCGGAGGGAATGTAAGTGAACGGGGAGAATGTCGGTGACCTGGTCTATGTATACTGCGCACTTCTCGCCCAAGGTGGACTGAGCGAGGGTTGGGGGCAGTAAATTCATGGATCTCTATGGATCTCTGTGGAGGGGAAAAGAGAGCAGGTGGGTGGTGAAGTCATGCCCCCAAGTCGTCCGGAATAGGCAGATAAGGCGGAGAGTACTTTTTTTGCCATCGCATGGAGTAATTCGTGTACTCCCAACAAAGGTGTGTCTGCCTAGTGAGTCGTCTGGTTTCTAGTCAATTCTTTTGGTGTTGGAACTATGGCAACATTTGGGACAAGTCGAAGGATGCCTTGTGTACCTCGAGGCTGCCTGGAGTGTGGCGATACTTGAAGCCTGAGGCAGACCTGGTGCATCTACATGTCGTACTACCATCGTATATATGGTGATATATTGCTGATAGTTTAGGGTGCTCGAACCATTTTCTAATATATCAACAAGATATTCCGTACATCGCTCCCCATTCGTTGTAATGGAGGCTCTTTTATGACGTTGAGTAACTCAATTTGACCTCGATCGGCGTATGTACAAAAACGCGGGGTCATACAACAGCTCCCCACCTCTTTCGGTATGTATTAAGATATCGGCTACGTCAAAGGTTATACATAAAAAAGACATTTACACGGTTTAAACCTTTGAACGCCTTCTTCTACTATCTACCTGTAAGTCTTGGAAAGAGAGAAGGCAATTAACAAGACTACTGAAAAGACCAGAAAGAAAAATATTCACTTCACAAAGCTGCATAAGCGGCCGACTATTCGTCCAAGATACTAACCTACGCCGCAGGGCCGTGCCAAAACCTATACCTGTAGACTATACCTACGAAGATGGCTTGGCTATTATCAATGAATTACATGAACTCCGTGAAATGCTCTGCATGATCAACTATAGCAACACGCGGATGAGCTAGCATGACACGCAAAGTGGCTCGAGCTTCATACTCAACAAAATTCTCTTGTTCGTGGCTCAGGGATGTTGAGAGGGTCGAATACCCCGAAACCACGCCGGAGTCAGAAGATGACTGGATATACCAGCCGAGGGTTTCTCTCACGAGCCAGACACTAGGCTGACCCCAGACTAGCTGCTGACTGCTTTCTTCTTTGCGAAATCCTTACTGAAGGTAGTGGACCCAGATCACTTATACTAGTCTAAGAAGCAGTGCTTCCTACGTTACGAGAATTGGCACTGCCTATCAAAGAAGATCTCCTGGCCCTAGGAAGGTATTCCATAGCCAGCTCGGCGAACATGGCTGACATTAATAAAATACTACGAAGCGCCAACTTTTTCCAATCGAGCTAAGGGGATGAGGAAGCGGACGAAATCAGTGCTTCAAGCGAAAAGAAATTCTGACAGACGTTGCAGAAAACTGGTATAGACAAGCTCAGTAGATCAATGCACGATACCCAATAAACGCTGGCCAACTAAATGACAAATCCAAGGTGATCACTGCTGGTGGCATCCTCGAGAAGTTTGCGTAAGGCCTCTTTACTCCGCAGATCCATGCTGATGCTGTGGTCGGATTTAAATAGCAAGAGCCACCCCGACCTACCGCTAGCTTTGATGATATCATGGTCATACATTCTCTACGTGGTTTGGAATAAGAGAGCGAGATCGAGGATCGGCAGGGTGCTGGAGAACCTGCGGAAGGCCCGTCAACGCTGTTTACTGGAGGTGATAGGTATGAGTCTTTATACAGAGACGATAATCCTAGTTTCCATGTGTTCTAGAGGGGTTTGTGGAAGTTGGGAAGCAGCATACAGAAGTGAATGAAATAGGGAGCATATCATCAAACAGCCTGATCGCAAACATCAGTTTTGTTTTGCCGTGGATTGTATTATTAAACTCAAACGGCACGGAACTTCTTTTTTTAACGCACATCTCTATATAGCGTAGTCCCGGAGCGGAAATAGTTATGAAATAATCACTAGATGATTGAAAGTCTGTCTTTCCAAATTCAACCAATTTATCAATAATTTGACAATCAAACACTAAAACTTGTCATGATCACAAAAAGAAAATTGTATATATAGTGTATATGGCTGGTTTGGATGCCCATAACATATAGTCCATGTGTACATTTTTGGTGTTTAATTATTTATAATAGAAGTAGTCGGCCACTTGTGCGGCCTTGTCGTGTCTTTTCACTGGTCTTTTTGATAGGCTTCGGGGATTCTCTGCTCTTTCACTTCCTCTTCCTTTTTTTAGATATACCTACTGTCTCCCTGTTGGTGCTGTAGCTAGGAGGATATGAATACTTAGCCTCAGAATATAGAATACCGGTGGTGAAAAAGGTATAGAATGTGTAACTCAGCTTTGCATCTATATAGAGACAAGAACAGTCTCAACCGAGTTTACGGCTTTGTGACGTCTTTCCGGCTAGGCTTTTTGAATGTCATTTCAAATTTCTTTTTAGTGGTATTTTTTTCACAGACATATTGCCCCTTATTGGTGTAGCTAGAATATCGGTGAAAACGCCTTGGAGGTAACGTAACGCCTTGAATGTGCAGATTGACATTTCTATACAAAACCTTTGGAATTGAAAAAAGCAGTAGAAAGCATACATTGTGTAAGAGACTTTCCTATATATGACCGTTAATTGATTTAACTAACAAGAATACTCAGCCGCTTATATAGCCTTGTGATGTCTTTAGTAGATTTTTTTTTTGGAGTCGTTTGTGCTCCATCGGTTTTATACATAGATATCATACATAGATGGTAAACACTGTTGGCACAGCCCTTTAACCGGTTTGGGATAAGCCTTTCTTTGCACTTATAATTCAATGCGAGTGCTATTTACCATAGTATTACCACAGTAAAATGCATAGCCTTCGACCTCAGCTACATAATACTTCTTGAAATCACCTAGTCTACTCCCTATAAATATTAAAGCTATTCGGAGATCACCTAATATGTTACTATAAAGCGATCTAAAATCAATTCTACTACTAATAATAATAATAGAGATAATTAAATTCCGAAAGGTATATTTAAATACTAGGTAGTAAAAAGTAACCTAATGACTTAACTCTGACTAGTATTTTATACTAATGATAAATATATACTAAAGTTAAATGGTAATTTATTTATTTATTTAACTACCGAGGTAATACTATAGTAAATAGCACTCGCATTGAATTATAAGTGCAAAGAAAGGCTTATCCCAAACCGGTTAGAGGACTGTGCCAACAGTCTTTACCTATATAGATATGCGACGGGAAAAGGTCTAACTTGGAAAATCGATTATCCTACATGTACTCGGAGATGAGAAGGTAATAAGAAGCATGAACTATATAGATAACTTTTCTATATATAACGTTTGATAGTATAATGTCTGACAGAAGACATTTAGAAGGAGTCTTATCGATGGCAACGTTAAGGGCACTGATATCGGGTTTGCCGCTCTATTTGTAACCTATTTGGATGGACTGACTTGGTCTGTAGTGCCTTTGAGTATGTAAACATCAATATCAGTCCAGGTGCTCTAAAAAACAATAGATTTTGTGTTTCCATCAATAGCCTTTGTGGTCTAGTTGGTTATGACGTTGGTCTCATATCTTATCTTTATGACATTCCTGGTAACAGGATTGAAATCCGAAGGTCTCCAGTTCGATCCTGGACAAGGGCACATTTTTTTCTCTCAGATGTAGAGGTCTAGCGTTTTTTTACCAATCAATCGATTAGCCTACGTATGATTTTTTTTTTCCATGGGAAGTAGTACTAATGCACACTTATGATCGACTATCTTACATCCGACGGAATCAAAAGCGGCTGCAATTCCCCTTTTTATGGTCCTTTCTGAATTGGCGATATGAATGTAGGTTACTACAAATAATACGTATATTTATATATATATACCTATTTATATAAACATAGTCTCTATAATCTTTCTATAGATGATTTATATGACAGGATTTAAAAAAATTATATCATAGAAAAGTCCATTTCACAAATTAATCCTTTCTCCGCCTTTTTCTGCTGTTCATCTATACAACTGAGATGAGCAGCAAAATATATACAAAACAAAGACATTTAAAAAGACATTCAAAAAGACAACCAAAAAGATTAACTAAAAGATATCACAAGGCCGCAAACGCGGCCGACTAATCTTATCACAGGTTATATAGATAAGTCTCTTACAGAGTACAAAGTATGCTTTTTTACCGCCTTCACATACATCTCAAAAGACGTTCTAAAAGACATCGGAAGGCCGCGTTCGCAGCTGACTATTCTTGTCCCTGACTGAACATAGAAAAGTCTTAATAAAGTGTTATACATGTGAATAAATAAAAACCCACAAAAAAATTGTGCCCTTGTCCAGGATCGAACTGGAGACCTTCGGATTTCAATCCTGTTACCAGGAATGTCATAAAGATAAGATATGAGACCAACGTCATAACCAACTAGACCACAAAGGCTATTGATGGATGAGGACAAAATATATGGCTATATCACCGACCCCTTACTCCATCACTATGGTAAGCTATTAAAAGTGTTTTGATATGACACCAGAATAATCGGTCGCGTTTGCGGCCTTGCAACGTCTTTTTGGTTAATGTTTTTGGTTGTCTTTTTGTACTTTTTTTATAAGTATATTGCCGCCCTTCTCAGCTTCGATGGCAGACAGCGGACAAAGGCTTAATTTGTGCAATCAACTTTTTTTCAGGGATGGTTCTACCTAGGTATGGGCACATGATGATATAACACCGAGTTGTTGCCTACATACCTATGTGGTAGCTACGGGTATGTGCTCCATGAATTGGCAATCCTAGGTAGAGAAGGTTTAAGAGGGCTAAACAGCAGCTTTACTAAATTCTACATTTTATTTTGAATGGATGGGGTTTTCATACGAAATATATATCTAGTAGCACGTCCTCGGGTTATCAGCGGTCAAAGTACTATGTGGAAATCATGCATTTCAGTTATACATAGTAGGGGTTACGGTATTTAAATCTCTGCATATTATGCACCGAGGTTTTTACCCCAGCTACAGTACTGAGGTTGGAATAAATTTTCCAATAAGAAATTAAATACTAGAATACATTGTAGATGAATCGTGGGTATAAAATCCCCTGTATCGTCTTAACGATGGGATCAAATTGTTTCCCCATGGTGTAGCGAGTAGGCCTGGAGATGCGATATACATATATCTATCTCCCCCGGGAATCGTCGAATCGCAGGCATCTGCCGACAGGAAAATGTATGATACTGAAGTCAAAGAAACTGTGTTCAAACCTACTTTAAAATATGTCCCCCCCCCATCGATGTCGTAGCCAGAAATATTACAATGATCAGCCGTGAGGTGCAAAATACGGTGGAAAGTTCTATGCCTATGTACTATATAGTAAATTAGCAAATAAATATAACATGCAATAGAATACCCGAGGGCGGCTACGGTGAGAATCATATAAAAAATACTCAGTTACCATGTATCACTTTGGTTATCTCTTTTTCCCTTTTTTTACGGCAGTATCAAGAGAAGTTAATTCATCTCTCTCTCTGGGTTCCACATAAGAAAGTTGAACAAACACGGTGGCGAGGAAACCCCCGCCATCGGTTGTGTACAAAACCAACGATAGCGAGAATAGCACCGTGTTATCATGCGACTAGCAGGATGCACAGAGTGGTCTAATATGCCCGCATAGCCAACGAATAAGGGGCAGGGTAGGGAGAAAGCCCATGTAATACGTGTCTCTTAGTTGTGTGAGGAGTAAATGAACCCATATAGTAGGATGGGAAACCCCTCGTCGTCGCATTGACATCGATCGCCACGGTCTCTCCATTTGCAATGATATATCTGATAATATCACCGGAGTGAGTGATCAATGATATTACATGTGGGAATCAGTATATCAGGACCACACCCGTAGACATGTTATATTCCCAGGCCTTTTTTGCGGTTTACGCCCTTTACCGTCTTCATATACTATGCAAATAAAGTCTACCCCGTACCATTGTTCTTTTGTTATACCCATGCCTGGCGGTGTTTTCTATACATAGCCCATTGTTACTCCCATGCCACCGCGAAGAAAATATATCCCTGGCTATACAGAGACAAGTCCGTCTCACGAATTAAGCTGTTTTTGCTACCTATCCTCTAGCCATAATACTAATAGGAGGGAACTTGCCTAAATGAGACTAGGTACCTATAAGACTCACCAAATTACAAAACGACGAGACAAGACAGCCAACTGTTTTTATACTGTATATATTATAACGCTCACCATGTGACACTATTAATTACTTATTTTATAAAATATAACACTGTAAAAGAAGGAAGGCAAAAAGAAGATAAGAAACAGGCATCTAAAAGAGACCTAAAAAGACACCAGATGGTATATTATATGACGTCCCTTATATTGTCTTTACCTAGATAGGTAAATCGGGCTATTGAAGTCTACATCGTTGATCATAGACGCTGCGTACCAACTCGTGTCCCTGGTTAGATATAGAAAAGTCCCCTGCACGGCTTATGCTTTTTACCTCCTTCATATGCACCTAGAAAGACATCCAGAAAACATATATAGCATCCCCGATGTCGTTGACCTTGCGAGGACAAAGACCGTAACCGTGCCAAGCGCCAGCACACCTTCCCTGTGTTGGTGTGCCCCAGTCGATGATCTCTTATCAACGATAAATTTTGAAATTAAGTACTTCTTACACGGCGTGCCCATACAAAAGGTAGGGAATACAATTCATGGTTCTATTTTTCTCAATTCTCGAACCTATTAGGGGATATATAAGAGTGCCAATGGATGATATAAGTATGGTTACATTGTTTTAACGCTAAGTTTAATTATAACTAACCAATATATAATTGTGAGAAACATACCGAAAAGCACCACATAAACACCGTATATCAAACTTAGGTATCCTGTTACTGGAATTATATATTGTCTATGTCAGTACCGAGCTAAATGAAACCCTCTTATATGGTCTATATAGATATATAATCCTCCTAGCTATATAGGGGGTTGAGAAAAATAGATATAATGAAATTTGTATATGCTGCCTTGGAATAGATATATAAATTAACACTCTATGGCTGAAATTTTAGTACCGCTTTCTTCCTAGCCGGCCCTTACATTTTATATCAAAATTACAGACCCTCGCAAGCGAGGGTCCGCCCTATATGCAATACCACCCAAATAAATGTACGTTTTACTAGAGAGCTTCCTTAGATCTATGCTAAACCGCTAATATATAAAATCATATATTTGCGGTTATATAGTAAACACCATTCATAATGATATATGATAGCCACTGAAGAAATACTATTATAACTACGTAATTATTAAATAGGTATACCATTACCATATATTAATATATAAAAAGACATAAAAACGCAAACGTGGCCGAGTATTCGGGTTAAAAGTACGTCGAGTTGCTAGTGGATATATCCGCTTGTGAGACTTCCCAAACGGGAAAAAAAATGTGCCCTTGTCCAGGATCGAACTGGAGACCTTCGGATTTCAATCCTGTTACCAGGAATGTCATAAAGATAAGATATGAGACCAACGTCATAACCAACTAGACCACAAAGGCTATTGATGGAGGAGGACAAAATATATGGTTATATCAGCGACCCGTTACTTTATCACTTCATGGTAACCATGAATGCACGCGTTATAACATGATAGCGATTAATTACCTTGGAAACTCATTTTTCTTTATATCAAGACAATGACCGTGCCAATTAGTGCCCCCAGTTAACGATAACTGTCAGTCAACAATAAATTTTGAAATTAGATACAGTTTGTATGGTGTGCCTATACAAAAGGTACATAAGATACTCCGTATATCTTCCTATATTACGCGTTGTTACCGTGTTTCCTTGCCCTTCTTTTATTTTGCATTTTACATGTTTCATCAAAATGTTTAATTGGAACTTGCGTATCAAGCAATTGAGATGAAATAATTGGGATACATATGTACAAGCAAAACGGTATATTACACTGTCCAGCAGTTGAAGAGACCCAAACACCGCAATGCAAGTGTTCAACCTAGACGCAGACGACCAGGCACAGCTCGACCTCCAAATAGCGCCGAACCTTCTTCCGTGGTATTATCATCACTCGACATCCAGCGCGGAAGTCGGAATGGCTCACCCTGGAACCACCGAGGCGTGTTGGTAGTATCAAATGTGTTTTTGACGCGATGCGCAAAGGACTGGAAGAAGTTCTCATCTTCCTCATTCTCGCCTTCTACAATGGTAGGCGCAGCCACTGTCCTCTGAGCAGGCTGAGAGCCCTCTGCAACTGGGACCCGCAGGCGGGACGAGCCTGGGGAACCTTCATCCTCACGATCCGACGCCCACGTTGAGCGACTACCACGAGAGGAAACAGCCAGAGAACCGAAGCCATTCAATTCTCGTTCAATGAGGTCGCGACCCTCGCGCCAGCCACCCATGCCATACCCGGCAGGGTTGTTTTCAACATCATGGATGTCATCATCCTCTGCAAGGCCGCACCCAAAGATGTTCTTAATACGTCCGTACAGGTTGAACAGTGTTGCGCAGATAGGTAGGAGGATGAAGATCGGGAAGATGAAATCAAACCCTTTCCCGAGGGGCGTCAGGTTGATGAGTTTACCAAGGAATTCGTAGAAAGTAGTGGTTCGCCGGAACTCTTTTGGCAAGAAGGTCAAAAAGTTGTACGCAATTGGCACCGTTAGCCGAGCCACGAGACCAGCGTACCAGCAGGCACTCTCGCCATATGTGTTACGACGGACAAGCGCGCGGTTTCCCCATACCTTAACATCACTAACACCAACGAGAGCCGCCGAACACATGTACAACAGCCAGGCAGAGGCTGTGAGCTGACCACCGAAGCCAACTGGACTGTTTTTCCAGTTGGGGACCACGGTCAAACTCACGGCGGAGAGATGGGGCGCCAAAGACTTGATCATTTCCGACCAAACAATGCAGGCTGATGCCACTGCAAATAACGCGCCAAATGCCAGCCTAACCGAGGGAATGACGTTGGAGTACAGCTGGTACCGCATGTACGGGGTGAGGAATCTCACACGAGGGATGCAGGATGACCGACGCGGGGCCGGTGCAAATTCGAGCTTCTTTGAAGCTGCAGAATTGATGATGGCTTGGAGATCGGCTGATAACTGGACCAGACGATCCCACTCATCCACAAATCGGGCCTTCATGTGTCGAGCACGCTGAAGCCGCCGTGTGAGGTCGGCCAGATAGCGTTCCGTGATGACAGAAGGTATCGTGGCGGATGTATCCGGGGACTCGAGGATCGGGGCCCGCACGTCGGGTTGGCCGTGCCCCTCCCGAAGCTCTTCAATCCACTCCTGGAAGTCACGCGCAGTTCCTGTCTTACGGCGCTGTAGCTGAGTAACCTGGCCATTGAGATTCGCCAACTCGTTGACCGAGTCCATTAGGCGATCGTGCACCTTGGGGGCATGTGCTTGGAGTCTGCGTAGGCGACCGCTGACATTCGAGTTTCGGAGCAGATTGCGCGGGATCGAAACAAGACCGTGACCCATGAGATAGATGGCAAGGACAAGACCCCACACATATGCCAATGCCATGACGAGACCTTTGATGGATGTGAATTCAAACCCGTTTGAGATCGAGACATAGATCAACCCCACCAGAGCACACCCCAGGACAATTAATTGGTATTTGGCGTTCGATCGAAGAGAGTACATAAGCCGGCCTTTTGGTTCACGGTAGCCCGAGTCGACGTATTCACCGAGTAATGGGAGGATAGCCCTTTGAGAGAGACAAGAATGAGTGACAGCCCTTGGTCAAGTTTAATAACGTGGGACACTTACCAGGTGAGCACGAAGATTAGCCAGTAGGCAATGCGCCAGCATACCAGAACCATTCGCTCCGGTAGCCAGATTGCTTTGGGGCCAGATCCATCTCGCGAACTTGACGCCAAATCAATGGGGACAAGGAGCACCACACTAGCGGGTAGAGCTAGAGCTAGGAATATAGGGACACTTAAATAAGCGGGGGTGGCACGGAGGGTGAGAAATCGTCGCAGGAGAAGTAACACGAGTGCGGAGATGAGGAACAGGGCAAATGCGAAAAAGACGTTCGAGCCCACCGAGATTGGGGACACTGATACGGAGAACATGCTGAAGAAACAGCGCAAGCCAATAATGGGGGGGAAAAAGAAGGTTTCAGTCGTTGTTCATGGCGAGATGTTCAGGACGCAAATGAAAGAGGTCGGATGTTGAAAGTAGTTGAAGTGTATATATAGAACAGGCCATGGGGGGTTGACGTTTCCAGGAGAGTGGCTGACTTAAGGTCTGACTAACTGGTGTCTAGAGTCCACGGGTACTACTCCAAGATTAGTACTGGGGACTTTGGTTTGGTCGTGTGCTCAAGTGTATAGTGGAGTACCTGGTACCCAGCCACAGTCTCTTGCGTTTCTGGACTTTTGACCAATTGGTTCCTCCGGATCAGGCCAGGGCCAGAACGCCTTGTCGATCTTTTGATGAGCACTGATTCCCGTATTGTGTATTTTTTTTTTTTGCTTTTGGACGAAATATTTGCGATCGTTGATAAAACTGGATTTATTCTAATTTTGGTACTTTTGGACATATTATGTACGGAGGACAAAATACATACATACTCTTATATCCCCCGTAAATTGTTCTATTACGATGGGTACATAAATACGGAGTACATACATGAATATCGGGCATTATTTAAGATCCACACCATCCATGGATGATGACGACGTGTTTTGAGCTGTTCGGGTACTTAAATAACGGCCTAAGGGATCGTTGGGATTTACAGTACGGAGTAATGTATTCGTAGTACATGTAAGAAACAAGATAGTATCCTAGAGATACCTGGCCAGGTAATGGAAACTCAGGCAAAACTGTAAGTACCTTACACATAGTAGAGCTAGGCTTGTGATCGTCCCAAATAGTACTAGTAAGACCACAATACGAATAGATACCCTATTGAAACACCTTCATTCCCAGATGCCATTATTATTCTTCAATCTTAAATCTAAACCCTCAATGGGATGATGGTTTAATTAAACCATAGTCCTTCCTTTCATTTTCAATTTTGTCACTTCTCATTCATTTAATAACACATTAAAAACCCATTCATAATAATAACCTTCACCCGCCACTTCTTTCTTTGCCTCCAGCTCAACGAGATCTGTGCACTTATCTCTTTGTCTCAGTGTCATTCTGATTCTGATTTTCAGTAAGCACCTATGTTCATTCTCTTCTTCCCCCCCCCTCCCCAAATCTTCTTGCCATTGTGTAGAGACAGCAATTGAGGGCCCGGTGCAACTTGAGAGCTGCATGATCCCTGTCACGGATCCAATCCACCCTACAGCTGCTCTCATTCGCTCCAAGCCACAATCAGGTGCTGGCCAGCGAATTGAATCCATCTGACGCTGGTGCCCGAACGCCTTGCTCTCCTCGTTGTGTTGGTCGGCCTTGGTTCCCTCCAGTCCCTCCAGTCCCTCCTGTCCTCCGTTTCGTCCATTTTCCACCCATCCCCACCCTCCCTGATCGACTCGAATCACGGTTCCACACCAGCACCTGCTTACCTTTTTTTTCCCTTCCGCTGATCAGCGACCCGTGTTGAACTCCTTCCTTGCGTCTTCATCACTAACCTTGCGACATCTTCACAGTTGCGCATGGTATTCCAGCGAATGCTAACCTTCAACAAACCTCTTCGCGGATTACCCATTGATCCCCCATTGATGGGGTGTCCGCTATGAATCCCGGAGAGTTCCCCAACCCGGGCGCGGGGCCTGGCCGGCCAGCCCCGAATACCGCGATGAGGATGAACGCAAACATGCAGGTCCCAAAGAATGACAGTGTGCAATCTATGATGACCTATGTTGCGCAAATGTTGCAAAACCAGGGACCCTATGGAGGTTGGAAGGCAGAAGTTCTAATCAAGACTCGGGCGACGAATGTTTATCAAATGTAAGTTGCATTTTCTGCCTGGTCTAACCTTTATTTGCGCTTTAATCTTACCTGGTCTAACCTTTGCATGAATTAGGATCACCTCCCTCCGTTTGATCCAACCTCGCATCGATCTCCACCAAGCGGCCCAGGCGGCCATGAGTTTCGAATTAAAAGCATTCACCAAAGCCAACGAGAAGATCGAATACGAGAAGGAATGTACCGAGAAGCTTCTTCACATCAGAAACACCCGAGAGAGACAGGCCGCGGTCGCTTACCAAAGTGGAATGATGCCCCAGACGGGCGCTGGTCAAAATCAGATCCCAGGCGCTTTTCCGCAGCACATCAACCAGAGCATGCAGGGGTCGCCGGTTTCTGGCCAACAGCAGATGGCAATGGGAATGAATGGGCAGAATCAACAGGCAGCAATTCAGCAGCAGCGACAGCAACAGCAGTCGCAGGCGATGCTCCAACAGCAGCAGCAGCAACAACAACAGCAGCAGCAGCAGCAGCAACAGCAGCAACAGAGGTCCCAACAGCGCCCTGGTAATGGAATTCCGATGGTTGACGACCTCAGCACGCTTTCAGCCCAAGACCTGGACCACGTCTCTCGACTGGCAAACGAGATGTTGAATAAAACGAACCCAGAAGATATGGAGAAGATCAAATTGAATTTGTCAAACATGACACCTGAGCAGCGACAATACCTGGCACGGAAAAACCTTGAGCCAATGACCTATTTTTTCCGCTCTCAGGCACTCAACCAGATCAGACGCCATCGCCGCGCTCGTCTGGAAATGGGAGGACGTGCGCCAAATGCTGGGGTGGATGCGAATGGTAACATGATGGGTGACCCAATGATGAATTCTCAGCACCAACGACAGATGCTTCAAAGCATGTTAAACCTTCAACGCAATTCTGCATTTCCCGGAAATCCCGGTCAGACGATGGAACCCCCAAACTTTATTGGCAACGTGGAAAACATCCAAGGACAGCAAGCAGATGGCCTGCGCTCACAGGAGGCTGGTCAGCTAGTCGTTCCTGCCAGCTCTTCTCAAATGAACCAGGCCCCATTTCCGAATAATAACAACAACATGTTCCCACAGCAGATGGGCCAGAATGGCCAGGCGAATATGAACGCCAATAATACAAATGCTCAGGCTCAGTTCCTCGCCCAACAGCATCTGCAGGGTGGGTCTAATACTCCCCAGGATCGAATGCAGTTCCAGGCACAACAGTCTCAGGCTCAAGCCCAGGCCCAGGCGCGTGCACAAGCGGCCCAGAAGGCTCAGATGGCGATGTCGGGCCATGGTGGCCAAGTGGCCCCCCAATCACAGCCACAACTAAATGGACAGAGCCCCGTCATGCCAATGCTGAATCAACCAATGGCCCCGGGTCAGATGTCTCCGGTCCAGGTACCCGCTCAAGCCCGGCCACCGTCCCGACCTGCGAATATGGGCCAGCATCCGGCTGGCGTTGCAGGGAAAGCTGGGATGCAAGGTCCACTACAAATTCCTTCCAACATCCCGCCCCATATCCAGGAACAACTCGCTCGCATGCCCCCTGAACAGGCTCGGGTTTTCATCATGCAGCAACGTCGCGCCGCTCTCAACAACATGGCTCGAGCCAACCCCGGCCAGCAGCCGCAGCCTCAACCAGGTCAAGCCCAATCCATGATGAATAACCAGATGGGCAACGCCATGATGAGAGGCCCGATGAGTGCTCCACAGGATTTGAACTCGGGAGGAATACCCCAAGGCCAGCAAATGACTCAGCAGCAACGTCAACAACGCCAGAATGAGGGTTATAAGCTCCAACTGCTGCGGCAGCAAAACAATGGCGTGGAAATGACCCCCGAGCAGGGCAAGCAAATGGACCGCGTGTCTTTCCCACCGTCTATTCTGAACATGAATGGCACCTCAATGCAAGTACCTAACAACATCAAATCATGGGGTCAACTCAAGCAATGGGCAAGTTCAAACCCTCAAGTTGCAAGCCCCAATGACCTCCCGCGCCTCATGATGCTTCAGAAGCTTCATCTTGGTCAGCTGATCGCAGCTTCCACAAATCAAGTCAACCAGAATGGCCAGGGTCCAGCGGCAACTCCATTCCAAAGCACCCAGGCTCCGTTTACGAACACGTCAGGCTTCCCTTCTGGCCAACAACCATCTGCTATCAACATGGCATCTATGCGGCCAATTTCCGCCCAAGACATCCAACTGGCTCGTCAAAAGCTTGGACACCAGGCGTCAAACTTCACCGACGAGCAGATTCGGGAGATTCTGTACCGAAACCGCCAGAAGCAGATGATGCAGGCTGCACAGAACCGAGCAATGCAACTTGAAGGAAACACGCAGCCTGGCCAGCTAAGCCAACCGGCGGCGCAACCTCCGGCTCCTGCAGCACAGCCTATCCTGCAAATGAAGCAACAACATCCCCAAGCCCCGCAATCGACCCCCCAAGCGGCGAACGCAAAGCCCCAAACTGGAGCTGCTGCCAAAGGTGCTAAGGGTGCTACTGGGAAGCAGGCCTCAAAGAAGAGACCCAGCACAGATGATATAACAGAAGCCCGACCCGCAGCTACACCCCAGATGAGCCAGCCTGTAGCAGTTCCAGGCGCCCCGGGGACAGCCCCCCAACGGCCAGGCCTTCCCTTCACGCCAGAACAGCTTGCACAGATGACCCCTCAACAGCGAGCCCAAGTTGAGGCACACATGCGGAGACAACAATCTCAAAGTCGGGGTCAGGTACTTAGCAGAGCTGCCGCCGACGAAGCATGGAATAGGAACCTACCACCGCAGGTTATGGAGGTTTATAATGATATCGCCAAGAACGCTCCACCCGCAAAGCCTATGCCTGTCTCGCCAGAGCAGAAGGCCGCTATGACCAAACAACTGCGTGAAGCCTTGGATGTTCTCGGCCGCTTGGATGCCCTTGTACAGTGGTTTGCAAAGATGCAAGGCCAGGAGAAGAATGTGAAGAATCTTCTCGCCATGGTAAGCTCTCCTCTGATACCTACTATAAGTGTTTGTTTACTAATCTGATCTCACTTAGCGTATCCAATTGATGAGACAGTTCAAGCCCTCGCAGGATTGGGTTGTAAATGAACATTTCACAGTTACTTCTGATTACCTCACTGGTGCCATCCTTTTTATGCGGAAGTTGTTCGCCGTCATGATTTCTCGCATGCAACAAGGCCAGCGCCCTAACGCCCCCCAGCCCGCTAGCTCCAACGCCCAGACAATGCAAGGCAACATGCCAGCATTGAACGCGACCAACCTGCAGCAGTTACAGGCACAGGAAGAAGCCCTACAACGAGCCCGGCGCGCATCTAGCCAGTCTGTTGCAAATGCCCCAGCTGCACCTTTCGCGGCTCCATCTCCCAGGGGCGTCCCTCAGTATGCCCCAGGCGGACTTGCCCCCGAGAATCTTAAGTTGCCTCCTCCCAAGAAGCGAAAGCAGTCTCATGGCGTGGCATCCTCCCCGATTCAAGCAACTGCAGCTCCTGGCGCAGCGGCAAAATACAACAAGGCGGTGGCGGACGCCACATCCAATGCTGCAGCTATGGCAGGTGCCTTTAAATGCAGTGTGATTGAGTGTCAACACCACTACCAAGGATTCCCTACGCAAGCCGCCTTGGACAAGCATGTTGAAGAAAGCCATCAACCCGAGGAGGAAGAGATCATCGAGGATTATCTCAAATATTACCATGAAAGTATCTCGATGGGTCTTGGACTGAACCCCAATGATAGCCCGGAAACCCAGCAAACAGCCACACTCGGACCCTCCACCAAGCTTAGTGCAACAGCTTCTCCCGCGAAACAAAGTATTGCTACCCCTCTCATTGCCAACAACGCCCCCATGGTCAGGGTCACTAGCCAATTCGGAGCCAAGACCGCGTCTCCTGCTGCAGCATCAACTCAGCTGCTCACTCCGCAATTGTCCTCTGTCAAGGGAATGAAGCCTGCCGACAAGGACGTAAAGAAGGAAGTTATCAAACTGGAGGATAGCGATACAAAGGATCCCTGGGCGGAATGTCCCACCTCGCTTGACACAATCCATGATACTTTTTCAAACCTCGCGAGCAAGGACCTGCCTCACCTGGGCTATGATTCGCTCGAGGACTTCGATATCAATGAAGCTACTCCGGTGGATGACGACTGGGCTGCCTTTGCTAGTCTGACTCCTCCGGACGAGGCCGAGGAAGCTGCTTTCTTGGAGAAGTTTTATGAACCTTGGGACGAAGAATCCATTACAAGGACTGCGGAGTGGCTGCGCATTCCGCCTGAGATCCAAGTCAAGGGCATCGGACCTATGGGCCAGCTTGAGGTTGACTGGGATGCTGTTGCGCGCTACGACAGAGAAGGCATTCGCATCAGCATGCCAAAGTGAAATCCCTGGTTTGTATTGAGAGCTTGTACACATCGCTAGTCCTACATGAAGATGGACTGAGTTTATGAAACATTTCATTTCGGCGGTTCGTTTTCAGCGTATATATGGCTCAGGAGCGATGCGTTTGTACACTACGCAGGACTCCTGGTTAATTTCTTATGATCCTTGGAGATCCACCTTTTGGTTTCTAATTATTTTTGGACTTTTGTGTTGTCCATTGGCCTCAGCGATGGCGTTTGGAGGGAGGAAAAACCGGGCTTAGGTTCTTAACCGGGTTATTTATTTCAAATCTTTTTTTGAAAAACTTGAATCTATACATTCTTATGTAGCTCTACGTACTATGTTTCCTCTGCTGGGGCATTCCTATCTTAGCTGCCATTTTTATGAGGGCTTTTAGAGTGAGGCTCACTAAAACTCAGACTCAGTGAGCTGCTCAGATTTATCGCAGTGGTAAATTAGGGTTTAATGAACGCTAAGTGAGCGCTGAGCAGAATTCAAAAAGAAGCAATGAAGAAGAAGACGCATATTTGAAGGATATTCTACAGAATGCAAGACCTTTTGGACCTGATCGCAACTCGAGGCAATGTCACCATCAACATTATTACCATATAGAACTACATATATAGACAATAGATCGCCCAATGAACCCCAGAAAACTCCAGGCATGTCTTTCGGTATAAGGATGAGTTTTATAACATGAATCAAGTTCAAAAGGCTAGAAAGCAACCCATCACACCAAAAGCCATCAACCTCAACCCTCGGTATAACAATTCATAGAAACAAAGTACGGCGTATCGAATTTGCCCCGATTCTGACAAGGATGCTTAGGCACAGGTGTATAAGCATTAGAATGCAAATCATGTTTACAATCTTTAACACTGAATACAGTGCAAATACCGGTCTCTACTATCCAGGATTGAGGTCTAGTGAGGGCGCCGGAATCACATTTAGTGCTGGACTTGCCGTCGTTTGTAAACCATTTGCAGGAAACACCGGTATCTGTGTCCTTGCTACTGAGACCTCCGTGTAAGTTCAGGCAGGTATCCGAGTAGCCCTTGTTGTGTCCTTGGAGTACATAGTAGTCGCCCTTGCAGTCTTGCTTGGTGTACATTGTGAGTGACCATGGTTTAACAATTTTTGGTTTGGTCGTGCTGGTACTGGTGCTTGTCTTTGTTTTTGTTTGGGATGATATGGTTGATGTCGTCGTGGTCTTAAGAGTTGAAGTAGTCTTAGTGGTCGTGGTGGTTGACGTGGTTGTGGGGACAGACGTGGTTGCACTGGTCGATGTGGTCATGCTGGATGAGGTCTCACTGCTAGTCACAACTTTCTGAAGAGGTATAGCTGGGCTAGTAGATATAGTAATCGCTTGTGATGTGGTTGTCAATTGATTGGGTTGAGTATCGGTGGACATAGACAATGCTACAGGGACATGAGCCGCAGAGGTGCAAAAGTCCGGAGTGGTTCCACAAAGACCCGACGAAGAGCACTGTAGAACTATTAGACTTCAAAGTCAAAGAAAAGTGTTCAAACTCTCAACTCACGCATTGATTGGCCGGACACGGATTTAAAGACCCCAGTTTAGACCAGGTGTTCGGGCGTGCCGTTCCAGGCACCTGGGGACCACAAACAGCATGTGGAAGCGCAACTGGCATTGGGGACTCTCCAGAACTGAGGCAGATGAAATCACCCTGCGATATCTGTCCGCAACCAGTCCATGCCCAGCTTTGAGCGTTGTAGGTTTCGATATCAGCCGTGGTGATAGAGTGGGCTTGGGCAATCGCAGAACAAGTTTCGCCAGCCTGGACAACATATTTGGAACAAATATCGTTGCTATCTGCTTGAGATACAACGGAAACAGCTGCACCAGATGTTGCTGTCGGACCAACCAAAAGGATGCCAATGAGAGCAATGAAGTTGCTAAGGTGGAAGTGCCCCATTATCCGTAGAACTGTTTGAGAGTGCTGCTGGCGTTTCTTCTTCTTCTTCTTTTTCTCTGGGAAGCAGAGTCAGTCTTTATCTGTTCAAAGAGGCAGAAATGTGTCGGACTGCCAAGGATAGATACATGATTGAATAAGATATCGCCGTGGACGGGCGAGCGATCTTGAAAGAACTATGATGCTACTCCAGGATCATTAGCGTAGCACTGAAACAAATTTGAGAAAGACGCTTCATCCGAAGGTTGACACCCCAGATATTTTCTTTGTCTTCTCGCTGCTCACTGCATGACCTTTCCGGGCTGTTCCATGAAGGCTTTGTCTACCACCTTCGAGGGGAATGCTGGACACCGAGTCACTTCTTTGTGAATGTGTAGGATCAGATAATCAGAAGGATCATTTGCATTAGCATCCTACCCCTATTCATTTCCCTTGCAAACCAAGTACCGGGTTATTGTTGCTACTCGGCCAAGTACAGCTCTTGCTCCTTTGCAGCGACTGTACTAGAAATTATTTGCGCGGATAAAGTTGGCAGATAAATGTAAGAGCCATATTGGGCTAGGCCTCAAACAATCTGCAAGCATCAGAATCAAATATCCCCGAGTCTCGATAAATCACAGTTCAAGTAGTGTTGCTACTCTGCTTGGCTACTTGCGGAGGATCCATAGATCCATAGATCCATGGATGGTCAATATGCTTATGTAATACGGGGCTCGGGGGATGCTTAGTTATAGAGGCTAAGCACTAAAATGGGAAGGGAAAGCTAAGAAGGAGAGAGTATTAAGTAGAGTATTTGAGTACCCCGTACATACATTAAGGCTATAAGGCTAGATATACGGAGTACTCCACACATACAACGTTGAATGTGAAGCCCAATGTGTCAACGGGTACCTTCCGAGGTTGTGGGGACTATGACAAATGTGATCAGCCGATAAGCTCGATAAGCTTGCCTCCGCTTTGTCTCAGCCCTTTAATCACTTCCTCTCCTTCCTCCTAACACTTGGAGTAACTTTTTATCAACCACAGTACCATAGTGGGACAATATGGCAAACAATGCCCTCATTCCCCTCCTGGTCACGATGATGCTCGTGACCGGGGTGTGCAACACCATTCTTAACAAGTATCAGGTTCGTCCTCGATTCATCCTCGATTCGTCCTCGATTGAGAAGCTACAAAGAAACACGAACTAATCGCCGAATCTCGAACAGGATATGCAATGCGTGCGGAACTGCGATTCCCCTGATCCTAGCCAGCGAAAGCTGTTTGAGCAGCCTGTCATTCAAACGTAGGTTTCACTTCGTGTTGATGATATAGCTTTGCAACGATCAATACTGACACCATGCGGTAACACAGAGCCGTAATGTTTATAGGTGAAATGGGATGTTGGCTAGTTGTCGGCTTAACCTTCCTCTACCGCCAATATATTGCACCACGCCTATCCAGTGACCCCTCACCCCTTCTAACTGGCGGATATCACCCGATAAACGGCGATGACGAAGGCCTTGATCACGAAGATGACCACACAGTCGATGGACTCGATAGCGACAGCAGACACCCCAAGCCCCTGCCCGAAGATGACAGCCGTATCCCACTTCGTGGATGGAAGATCCTACTTCTTGCAGCGCCGTCGAGCTGCGATATTGCCGGCACGACCCTCATGAACGTGGGGCTTCTCTTTGTGGCAGCCAGTATCTATCAGATGACCCGAGGTGCACTTGTCCTCTTCGTTGGCCTGTTCAGCGTCCTCTTCCTTCGTCGCAGACTCCACTTATACCAGTGGAGCGCACTCTTCATTGTCGTCCTGGGTGTAGCTATTGTGGGTCTTTCTGGAGCTCTATTCAGTGGTGAGCCAGGTCACGATATCACCCAGGATGGGAGTGCTATCGATGCGGCTTCGCATGCTCTTATGCAGGCGCGTGATGTCGCTCGGACCCCCGAGGCTGTCCAGGCCATCATTGGTGTGCTGCTTATTGCTGCAGCGCAGATCTTCACAGCCACACAATTTGTGCTGGAGGAGTGGATTCTGGAGAACTACGCCATGGAACCGATCCATGTTGTGGGTTGGGAAGGCGTGTTCGGCTTTTTGGTTACTGTCGCCGGCATGGTGATCATGTATCTTGTTGTTGGACGGACCGATGCCGGCCGATATGGCTACTTTGATATCAAGCAGGGATTGCACGAGGTTTTCAATAACCGTGCCGTCGCGATATCCAGTGTGTTTATCATGATCAGTATCGGGTATGTGCTTACCTTGCTTCTCAATTCCCTGTTCCTGTCCTCCCCTCTAACGTTTCTTACAGTGGCTTCAACTTCTTCGGTCTGTCTGTCACCCGCACTGTCTCTGCTACCTCTCGTAGCACAATCGACACTTGCCGCACGCTCTTTATCTGGATTGTCTCACTTGGACTCGGCTGGGAGACCTTCAAATGGCTCCAAGTGGCCGGTTTCGCGCTTCTTGTCTATGGAACTTTCATGTTCAATGACATCGTCCGCCCTCCGCTCAAGGCTTGTTTGCCTCGTGACCGGAGAGAGGGGGAGGTGCTGCTTCCCGAGGGCCCCATTGAGCACATTTGATTAGCTTGGCTATTTGTTTTGGGCTTGCTTTCAACCTTATATATCATTCTGGCGTCTCGGTATCTTCCGGTCTTGCCTTGAAGATTGGGCTCATGCCTTGGGTTTTGGATAAATTATACGACCTTGCATTTCTTTATGTTCTGCGATGGAGTTGAATTGTTTCTGTCTTTGGTGATTATATACTGACTTTCGATTTTTTCTTGTGGAGGCTGCAGTTGATCTGAATTCTCCCTTTGAGGTTATAGAGCCTTGCTTTCTGTCGTGTATTGCATTTCGGTTGTTTTTGGACTTAGTCTGTGTCATAGGTGTCACAATGCACTTTAACGTCTACCAGTATCTAATGAGTACATACTTGTAGGAACGCACTTCTGGTACAGCTCTAATATGGGCCATTAGCTACATAGACTCCATGCAATACACCCTGCACTTTCTCATATGCTGAAACTTTCACCTGAAGCATATACGATGAGAGCAGTCCCTCCCTCCGAGGAGGGGAACGAAGTACAAGAGAAAAGGAAATTAATGGCAAAACAAAAGTCTAGATAGATAGCAGTAAAAGCGAGGAAGGTGCAGAGAAACGGGGTGTATAAAACTGGATTTGACTGTTCATGGGAAAATTAAAACATTCGTTCGGATGAAATTTTAACATCAATGCCACCGATTCGATCTACGGCTCGGACCAGTCCACTTGGTCGGTGACAGGGTTTCCACCGTCGCGGGCGGAAGTGACACGAAGACGGAGACGAAGTTTGGCAGGAAGACTCTGGAGGTAATAGGTTAGTTTGAGACCTGAAAGCAAAAAAAGTAAGATAGGAAGGAGAAACAGGACTTACCCCATTTAGAGCGGTCACACGCATTGATTGTGTGCCCTCGTCGCCTGACTCCAGATCAGCCTTGCTGATTGCGCTCAGTTGCAACCGCTGGCTCTTTGGCACGGCAGCTTGCAAGCCGACATTAGTGAATCGGTCGAAGTTGGAGTCATTGCGGAACCGGGCCAGTATATGGGCATTGTTGCCGCTTCGCTGAACCTGCAAGGTAAGGACGAGGCCGTCCTTGTTGAGCGCGGTGTGTGCAGGCGTCGAAGCAGTGACAGGCGCGGGAGAGGTGGAGGGCGAAGGCGAAGAGGCACCTATGCCTCCTGCACCTAGCAGATCCATCGAGGCGGATGCGGGTTGTGTAGGCTGAGGGGATGGTGAAGGACCATTGGAGCCGAACAGGTCCATGATGGCGCTCTTCTGGCCAGCAGGCCCCGGCGAGGGAGATGACATGCCCGAATCTCCGCCAAGAATGTCTGCCAGCAGATCGGCGGTGTTCGATCCGGTCGAGGTAGGGCTCGTGACAGGGGCGTCGGATCCGCCAACCAGGTCAAGGAGTAGGTCATGCTCTGCAGGTTTGACAACCTTTGTAGTCGACTTCCCACGAAGAAGCTTACTCTGACGTTTTTTAGCAGCGGGTGCAGCACCTAGTACCCGTTGTTCCTCGCGGATCTCAGGCGCGGGCATCCGCTCGAGCACACCACGGCGGATTTGATCGTAACCGAAAAGGTTGGTATATTCAACGGCACGCTGTTGAATTTCTACACTCAGGTCCGCGGTTCGGCTGGAAAGCAAACGGCGTAGGCGTTCAATTTGAGCGGGATCCGACATGCGCACAGTAAGCTTCATGGATGCAGTGATGATGTATTCGACAGCAATCTGGGAGGCGTAGGTGCTGTTGAGAATGTTGGTGAAGAGGTCGACAATATCGCTCTCCCGAACCTCCTTGACCAGTTCCTCTTCCTCGTACTGACCACCCTGAAGGAGGCTATCGGCATATTCACCAATGGTCCATGTCGCAGCCAGTGTAAGACCCTCTTGTGAGATGTCCTCTTTCAATGACGAGTAGAGCTTTTGAACCGCGTATGTCTGCAGATCAGGGGTCGTCGCAATGAGGCGGACGAATGAGGACAGGATCTGTTCTTTGACGTAGTTCCCAGCCAGCTTGAGAACCCGCAGAATGGTGTCCATGTGCCAGCGCTTGTTGGGTGCGAACCGATCGGCCGCGATTCCTATCTGTGTTGTCATCACGGACTTGAATTCATTGTCGGCCACCTCCAGGAAGGCTAGCAGTTCCCGCACCAGCACACGCACATTATCTTCGTTGATCAACATGAAGCTGAGATCGAGCGCTCGCCGGCGAATGCTAATATCAGGATCCCGTAAGCATTCCAGGATCGTGTTGCGATGTCTCTGCACTGCATTTGGTTCAATTGCGACAACCTTATTCAGGGTGTTCAACGCAACGTAACGGATATTATTGTCCTTGTTAGCCAGGAATTTACCGAGAATGTTGACGCCCAGCACCCTCAGACCAGAGTCGGCTTCAATATCCAGAATCGTAAGAACGGCCTCATATAGAATAGAGTTGCCGACGTTCTTTGAGGAATCCGTATTGGTGGCCACCTGGGCCAGGATGTCGTTGATCAATTCGCTAGTGGCCACATCTCCCCGACCCAATACACGCAAGAACCGAAGGATCTTGACTTGGAGGAAAGGATCTGTGATACCGGACACATCATGCTCGGGGGCATACCCGGAGGTTGTCAGCCCCTTCAAAGCGCGAACCAGTCCTCCGGCCAACGGCCGGAACATTTCGATCACACCCACTGGTCCTCCTTCCTCCTCCTCCTCTTCTTCCGCTTCACATAGATCAATCGCCAGTGTCAACCCACAGAGAAGAACACCATGATTCCGGTCCGATAACAGATTCTTAGCTTTCTCGAGGAAGTGCTCATACAGGTCTGGAACTTTGCGACATATCCGCATGGCACAAATCGCTGCTTTCCGTCGAATATACGGGTTGGCGGTCGACATCAGGGTTTCGACTTCGGGGAATAGATCGCGAGACATTTCGACCGAGGCAATGTTTCCGAGGGTACAGAGAGCGAGACCGACGATATATTGGTTAGAGTGATTAAGGTCACTGCATTTTAGTTAGCACAGCGTCAGCCAGGTCAACTACAGTGAGACTTACTTTTTCAAAGAATTAGTCACAAGCGTTAGCACTTCTTGGTTCTCATCTAGCAACAGCATGGTCCCCAGATACCCCAACCGCTTGTCGGCGAATCGGTGTGAGGCGAGTAGTTTCAGACATTCGATTTGGCCGAAGTGAGTCCGTTCTCCGAGAGTGAACAGATACAAGAGCTTGGCAACGTTATTCCTCCTATCAATTGTTAGAGGTCGACCGAGTAATGGCTGAGGTGGATGCTGAAGCTAACCGAATGCCGGAGTCATGGCTCTCTTCTCGAAACGAGGCGCGAATAGCGGCGCTTTCTTTTTGGATAACTGCACGTTCATCGGCGATGGTCTTTGCTGATCGGACATTACGGATGAATTGCTTGACTGTAGACAGATTGGATTGTGTGGTCAGAATGCATCTCAGGGGAGAGGAGGGGCGGCGGGCAGCACTTACGGGAAGACATGGCGGCCAGAGGGACCCCCGGCGGGGCGAGGAGGGGAGATATTCAATGGATAAGACGGGACAAAGTCAGGTGCAATGAGGTGAACCAAGCACCGCGCTCATAAAACCGAGGAAACAAAAGAAGTATCAAGGCTGTTGGTCTGGAGGTCTGGACTGTTGTATTATTATTCCTCATGGCAGTCGACCTGGCATCTTGGCATGGGGCACTAGTATTGAAGAGGACTAGCTTGGCTACCCTGGATCACCTGACTCTTTGATACCATCTCAGCTACACCGCCTTTGAATTGACACCTGAGGCAGAAGAATGACATAATTGGCAGGTTTGGAAATTACAACCGTAGAAGTACTAACTAGAATACAATGCAAAGATACTTAGTTATAACTAAAAGATCTTATATACAACATACAAAATGTCTGCTCATCGTGAGAGAAAATACCTATAACTAACTTGCACCAAAATAAAATATACAAGCATGATAAAGATCCTACATATAAATATATCAACAATTCAACAGTTTGCGCCTCTAGTTACATCTGCCTAGCCTGCATGTATATTGTATAACGTACGGAGTATGTTGTACATACAACATAAGTACTATAAAGGCAGTCTGACGTAGTGGCCCGTGATTTTTGGTTTCGAGTTTCGAGTCCAAACAAATCAAAACAGAGCTGACCCCACATAATCTTAGGTGTCTCCAAGTTTCTGTCTCAGTATCTTCAATGTGCAAACCCCCTGATTCTGCAATTGCGCCCATATAGGATGTCTAGCGCCATCTCCAAGAATGAATCTGCGAATCTGCGGCCGCGCGCCGTGCCGATACAACCTGATGGAAAGTCCGACGTGGCTATCCCTCTCCCTCTTCCAGTGGATAAGCTAGCTCATGATATAAGGTAACTTGCCCTCGATTATCACAACCGTACTGGGTTTCAGACAATAGCTAATATGTTTGTCGCATCCGAAGTGGCCGCTCAACCCCTGTTTCCGAAGATGCTCCCCCGTCAGCGCATTCGATCTCGTCCGCGAGGAAGCAAGTCCGCGCTCGCAATCGCCTGTTTTACACTATAGATTATGTGCCTCGCGTGTCACATTTTGATCCCGATAGCGACTATCATAACTTCCGAGGGTTCTTTACTCTCTTTTGGATTGGCTTGGCCATCATGGTCGGGACCAGCATCTTGCGCAATATCAAAGATACCGGATACCCCCTACAGGTGCGCGTTTGGAGTCTCCTAACGGCTAATGTGTGGGGGATGGGGCTCAGCGATGCGGCAATGGTGATAAGCTCAGGGCTCGTCCTGCCTATGCACCGGTTGTGGCGGGGTGGTCCGCAGTGGCTGCAATGGTCGCGCGGAGGTATGATAGTACAAAGCTTAGGTGAAGCATTTTGGCTGGTTCTATGGATAAAGTGAGTTTGTGGCTTGTTTTGAACGCCGGAATTTGGAGAGCTAACAAGAAGAACAGCTGGCCCTTCATGATGCAATGGACCTGGACTGCGCAGGTGTTCTTCACGCTGCACACTCTGACCATTCTAATGAAACTGCATTCATACGCTTTTTATAATGGGCATCTCAGCGAGACAGAGCGCCGCCTTGCCTCCCTCGATCAGCCAGGCCCAAAGACGCCGGAGCCTCCGGCTGCCATCCATTACCCGGAGGTACACCGACGTCGGCCGTCAATGAAGCAGCACGATGAAGACCAGTCCGCGGAGCCATTAGAGAGGCTGCGCGAAGATCTTGCCACGGAGTTGACCTCCCCACTAGGAAACATCTCATACCCGCAGAACCTGCACATTGGAAACTATGTTGACTTCCTCTTTTGTCCGACTCTTTGCTATGAGCTAGAGTATCCTCGCCGAAAGGAGCGACGCTGGTCAGAAATTGGCTGGAAGGCCGCTGCTGTGTTTGGTTGTATCTTCCTGCTCACTTTGACCAGCGAGGAATTCATCGTCCCCGTATTGGCAGAGGCCAGCGCCCAACTTCGACTCGTTTCCAACATCACAGACAAGGCTCTCATCCTTGCCGAAACCATCAGCATGCTCCTCTTTCCATTCATGATCATCTTCCTGCTGGTGTTCCTCGTGATCTTCGAATATGTGCTGGGTGCGTTTGCAGAGCTGACTCGGTTCGCCGATCGTCACTTCTATGCAGACTGGTGGAATTCCTGTGACTGGTAAGTTGAAATTGTGGTTCTAAATGTTCGGGTAATTCGATTAACCAATTTTTACTTAGGTTGGAATTTTCTCGCGAGTGGAACGTCCCTGTCCACCACTTCCTCTTCCGCCACGTCTACTGGCCCTCCCGGTGTAACTTCTCCCAGCCTGTAGCTATGGTTATCACATTCCTGGTCAGCTCTATATTCCACGAGCTAGTCATGAGCTGCATCACCAAGAAGCTTCGGGGATACGGTTTCCTGGCTATGATGCTTCAGCTGCCTATTGTTGCGATCCAAAAGTCTCGCTTTTTCCGTGGCCAGACAATTCTCAATGTAAGCTGTTGTTTGTTTGCTTGGATATTTTGCAGTTCTCACTGACTTCCTTCATAGAATGCCTTCTTCTGGTTCTCAATGATCTTGGGTCTGTCTATGGTAAGCTCTATGTCTTCACCCTGAGATATGCAACATCCCACTACACCTTGTTCTAACCCTGATTTTGCTGTTAGATGTGTGCATTATACGTCCTTGTTTAAAACGGAAACTCGGTGCGCATGCGTTTAGACATGGCGAGCTGGCAAGAAGTAAACTGGGCCAAGGAAGGCATAGAACCCTGGCGTCCTCCTATTAATATATGATACCATTACCGGTGTCTCCTGCTCTGTACATAACTTCGGTTATTCTTTTCTCAACACTGTGATTTGATATTAATATTACCTGCGATTATGTATACCACTTGTTTGTACCGCTGTAAAAAGAAAAGTCGGCCTCCGTCCTTACAGGGTAGGACTTGGGTAATTATCACGCCACTCAGAAAATTGTTGTGCCAGCAGGGTAAAGGCTCACAAGGCCTGGTATATATTGGATATTGGATAAGTGAATCTATTCTTCTTAATTTGTTGCCTCGAAATGTGAGATATGAAGCCGAGGCTACCTCCGAGGCTACCTACACACTCAGGATAATTCTCATATGAGAAAAGGCCACCGGAGGCAGACTAATCTATCATGACGCTTTAGCAAAAGCATTTTATTCATCAATACATTTGACATAGCCAATTTTGTCAAACTTCGACGTCGAAGAAACATTGGGACTTTCGGAATTAGGCTCAAACGTAGCCTGTACGGCTCTCATCCTCTGGGATATAGGCACATCGCTGCAAAATTGGTTCTTCGCTTGTCGGCAGAGAGACGCCTGCACATCAAGGCTTGCCAGCCCATTTGCCAAAGCCAACTCGAGTGCGCACCTCCGTTAGAAGGCCTTACCAGTCGCCGCCATTGTGGAGGAAAATTGTGGAGGAAATTCCGACACTCAACTCAACAGAGCGGAGAGTGGACAGTAATGAAGAAGGAATGGAATTGATATCGGATTGTACGACTAAGGAACGAGATAATCTGAACTAGAGAAGGGAGGACAGTATTCAATGCAACCAAGTGACGATGTGACCCGGCATAGCCTCGGTGGAGTTATGAGTAGGATCAGAGATAACCATGGGAAATAAGTAGTCGGATATACTGCATTACCACTCGGAAAGTCCGACAATTTGGCTTGTGCTCTTGTCCATGAACAACAATTGGAAGCTCTAGACTATAGCCAAACAGGTGCTTCAGTATGGTAGAAAAGTGGTCATACTCTTTGCACGTTGTATCGAACATCATGCATGTGAGTCCCGAGGAAATCTGATTGGCACTTATAATCAGATCGGGGACACTTTGCTCTTCCATCTTCCATGGCGAACACGAATGTCACGATTGTCACGATACGAAAATTGTCATAGATTATGCTCTGGTAGGGCCTTGGCATCCCTCGTGGCCAGCTAGCTGGAATTGGGTAGTTGAAATCCTTGGAAATGCCTCATCGGAGTCGAAAACAATGAAGCGAAGAGCCATCTATGCGCGATAGGGGCAACGGTAAATCTTCTGAGTGTCTGGGCTCTCTTCAGCCCGTGGACAAGATCTCCTCACTGTATGCAGCTAGCAAATTATTCTGATATTGAAGCAGTTTCTGATAAAGCCTCCAGCATATGCCAAGTTGTAGCTGTGTGATAAATTGCTTTGCTCGTGCGATATGATCCGGGCGGTCCATGTAGTTGTGCTTTGTTTTCTCAGGGTCTTCCATATTCTCTCTGCCTGTGTCATTGAGCTGATTGGGACGAACATTACTGACAGTCATGAAGGTCTACCAGATAGTGGTAGCACCACGCATTCTCAAACACTGCAAGCATGTTAGAGCTCCTGCGAGGGAAGTGTCTTAAGGAAAGATGACCAGGCTTGTAGCAAACTTACAGATACCCAGAGAGATGCGGCAATTATGATGGGGGTGAGCCTTGAAGTCCATATTATCCGGTTGCTTATGCCAAAATACAACAATCCAGACTCCCAACCAAGGCCTTGGTAAGTGTTCCACCAAAGCCCTTTGAGGTTTCTAAGATTGTACCTTCCCGGATAGGTCCCCAAATCGTTGCTTCCCTGGGTTGTGTAAATTCCTTAGTATGACTAGGTAACGAAACCTATAAATGATGCTAATCTCTTTTTTCCCTCATACGTCCGAGATCGCGGGGGATCTGCAAGTACCCGTCGAACCCACAGTGGCGCACTACCTAGGTATGTCCACGGGTATCGTGGCGTACGTCCGTGCGCAACTGGTCTACCAACTCGATGGACCAGAAACCCGAAGTCGATACGTGACAGTACATATGCGTTCTCAAATGAATCATAGAAACATATCCGACCGTTCGTTCTGAGCGTTATGTTTACCCTTTTCTCACTCTCACTTTGTGCAAACCTCACTCAGAACACTCCTCAAAGTCAGATACTCGGAGACTTCGACTGCTATCACACCTTCGATGAGATCCCACTAGAGGAAAATTTAGCGCTAGCCAGTAAATACTATGGCCTAACACCACGTGTTAGTTATTCAGTATTCCAAGAGACCATGGATTCAAATGATTTGCCCAACGCTAGTGACGTGGACATGGCTCTCTACCAAACGTTCTGAATGAAAATCCTGGCGGGAAATTTGCGAAGTTGGCGACAGCATGAGGCTTAAAGGCCTTGAGCCAAGTTCAATACGTCGAGATAGGCCTATATAGTATGCTCACTGTCTTATGGGAATTCTACTCTGGTCCTATGTTCTTTGAACGCTTTCGGCTAGGGTAGGCCACATTCCTTCGCCGTACACAGTGTAATTGGTCTCAAAATCAAGATGAAAAAAAATATCAAAATGGTGGCGGTGGTTTATGAGAGAGAAAAAGAACGGGTCACCTATATGGAATGGAAGTGAATAATCATAAACTACGTTTGAAACCAATCTCGATATGATGTTGGATTGTCTTCGACGAGGCTGCGATCACGGTTGCCTAATAGCCTTTGGGAGTAAGCTAACATATCCTCCGGGGCTGCAAAATTTGTCACTCCAAGTCGACTTATGCCGTGCCGAGGAAAGGCTAATAGGAATAGAATACAGCAATACGCCTCAAGTTCGGTCTTAGTTCTCAGTAAATTGAGAGATGAAACAAGTATGCGTGCCATCCATCCTCTATCCAGGCCAACCTTGGAATAGGTCATGCTGAATAAAAGATATCCTATGGTCATGTATTAGCTTCTTGACTCTCAAACAGACAGGGATAATTAGAATGAAAGCGTCTTATATTGATTTGTTCCTAAGGGATGTACTGGCCTAAGCTCGCACCAACTCGGTGTTATATCGTAAGATCATTACATGATTGAATCAGAATAATGCTAATTTGCGTAGTGGGGTAGTTCTGAATAATAAAGGCATATTAAAAAAACTAAATAGAAAGTAGGGTGTTCAGATCTTCTCTTACTGGTCCTCTGTCTCCTGCAGATTGGACTCATTGGTGTTTGCCTCACTAGCATCAGTTGTATAATCCATACTACCATCACCATTGCCACTGTAATGCGAGTCGTACGCTTCGAATTCACTACGAACTCCCTCTCTGATAAGCTCCATGCTTGCACTTATCAGTTCTTGCACCATAGTCCGCGTTGACCCAGTAAATTGAGTCAGAAATCAGAAATGCCAGCAATTCACCACGAGAAACACTAGGCGCCTGCAAAACTTCGGCAGGAGGAAGAGATCGCTGGGTAGGCGCGGGGGGTGATTGAGATGGGCGGGTAGCATGCATTAATGCTGGCTACTGAGGGACGGTAGATTTGGTAGAATTCTGTAGAGTTTTGAATGACAGACGCGGGAGTGATGGAAGGAGCAGCAGGGACGCCCCAGTTGATTGTGAGGTTTTCAATTTGGCTTCCCTATATCCGTATTAGTACTTGAGCTTATCTGCTGCCGCTCTCAACCAGAATCTTTTTCACTTACACTCACAAAGCTCGAATGAGCACTGGCATTGCCATTTTCATTGCTGCCACTGGGATACCCGAAGGCAGCAATGAAAATGGCAATGCCAGTGCTCATTCGAGCTTTGTGAGTGTAAGTNGTTCTTCTTTCGCTTTGGCTCAACACAATCGGCCTTGACATGATCAGGCCTATCACAATTCCAACAGCGCCAGTCACCCTGCTATTCTAACTCATTTATTAGTATGTATTGATCTTTGCAGAGAAGTCAAATCATAACCTTGGAAGGACCCACGTCTGCACCGCCTGAGCTACCGCCCTGAGTTTTGCGAACAAGGTTCAAATCCGCCATCAAGAAAAAGGGAGTAAATCGAGAGACAAGAAACCACGATATTAGATTTCAAGTAACAGCCCTCAGACAGAACGTGCGTATATAGAGATGAGAGGGGAAAAAGCAAAGTCAAGTTCCATCTGAGAAGAACAGCGTTCATATACTAGTACCTACCTTGGAAATTTAGAATACAGTAGGGAAACTAGAATAAGTATGATAAATCCAAAGTTATACATAGAAAAGTCCATTTCACAAATTAAGCCTCTCTCCGCCTTTTTCTACCGTTTATCTATACAACTGAGATGAGCAGCAAAATATATACAAAACAAAGACAGCCAAAAAGACAGCCAAAAAGATATCATAAGGCCGCAAAGGCGGCCGACTATTCTTGTAGTATTTTAGTTCGATAACTTCGTAGCGTTATAAACGCTAAGAGCTCTATTTTATATAAAATTAGGTTTTCCTAGGGCCCTAATAGGTAGGTACCTACCTAGTATTAGGTCTTAGGTTGGGTTAGGTTATAGAAGTCGGACCCAAGTTGGGTTTTGGAGAAGACTAGTTCTGAGATCGAGTCGAAGACCCGATGGAGAGTACCACAAGCCCGGGGGAAACGATAATCAAATTCTCATTGAGCCTCGACCCTTGACAGCCCAACAAGGCTGACCAGCCCAACAAGGCTGACCAGCCCCCAAGAGTAAAATAAGCCAGTAGTTAGCCTTCTAAAACATTCCAAGGTTGCACTGATCGAAAAGGTTTGCCTAAATACATCAATAGTCTATTCTTAGAAAATCCAATCACCGTACACAAACTTATGAGGCTTTCCCCGCCACTTTCTGTGGCCCAACCCAACTCAACCAGCATATCCGTCTTACAACTCGAAAAGTCGACAGGAGAAACAAAGAAACCAACGAAGGATCAAGGTTTTGGCATATCATATCATGTGAAAAAGCGTAATTCGTTAATTGGATTTCTCCAACAAGATAGTCCACGGGGTATCTGGAAATAGCCCAGGAGTAACAACGTATATAATAAAAAAGAAGAAGGAAAAAAAAGAGTGGGAGAAGAAAAAGAAAGTAGTAAGCAGGAACCAACAAGACAATTTCATACGCCACAAGTGCAGGATTTGAGGCAAGATAGATGCAACACATCATCCACACCCATACCCGCCCTAATGCGCCAACTGAAATAACAAGGATACATCCCGATCCTGGTCCTTCGCCTCGGCTGCGCGGAGATAAGCGCACCAGGTGACACAAATGGAAATCGAAGTCCAAAAAAAAAGTCCCAATGCGCGGTGGAACAGGCGGCGCATGCGAAAAGCGGAGAATTGAAAACGCCCCGACTCCTTGGTGAGATTGAAAAAAAAAATAAAATTGAAAATTTAAAATTTGAAGCGTATTGGAGGCGTGGTTTGTCGTATGTAATCATGTTTCATGGGTTTCATGGTTGATTGAATTAATAGGCAGACTGGCGTCTCCCTACAGCAGGAGGGCGAATGTCCTCTTCGTAATAATGGGCATGTCTCGGCGAGTAACTGATGTCATCGTGCTTGTATGCCCGGGCGTACTTGATGTCCTTCTCCTTCGGACAGGCGATGTATTCGACATCCGGGTAAGGACGAGAAGAAGGGCGCGCAGACCGAGTCTCAACCCGGGGCGAGTCTTCCGTGGCGTAGGTCTGATAGGTGCTGCTTCGCTTGGGTGTCTGTCGTGTAGAGGGTATGCGATCCCGGTCGGGGGATCTCGCCGAGCGGTACTTTGATGACTTCGGTTCTACGACAACGTGATCTGGTTCCTTGACGATCTTGTAACGGGTTGACGTCTTGGGAGAACTGCCCCTCTGGAGAATTTCAGGGGTGCTGGGACTGGAGTAACCCGAGTCGTTGCGATCGCGCATTCTCGAAGTTCGCGATGGCAGTGGCTCGTGGGCCATTTCGTATAGTAGGGGGTCGCGAGTCTCCCGCTTCGGGCGGGTGAAGCCAGAGGTGGTCGCGGAGCGGGTGTTGAGGAACGAGGGACGGAGAGACGTCTTGATACTCGGGGAGGTAGCGGAGGGTTGCATCTTGGGTGGCTTGACCTCGTAGCTTCGGGGCGACTCAAGATGCTCGTAGGAATTGTCGCGCGACGAAGAACGACGGCGGGTGCGAGTAGACCGTCCCGCGGATCGCGAACTGGACGACTCCGGTTCTGCCAGGTCGTGACCATGGTACCGTCGTGGGGACTTGGAACTCCGGGCTTTGCGTGCGATATAATCCTCTGCATTGCAGGACTGACTAGCCATCTTGGATTGCCAATGATCAGACACATCGCCATCCTCGTCGTAGGCGCGTTCACGGCGACGAGAGGAGTCCGATGGTCGCGATCGTGAATCTTGCTCTCGGCGGGGCGTTGTTGAAGTTCGCTTCGTGTGAACGTAGCGAGGAGCACTGTAATCGGATGCCTCCTCGTCGGATTCAAAGAAACCGTTCTTTACCTCGGACTTTGCCTCGGTCTGTCGTCGTCGCTCCTGAGCACGCGTCTTCGCACGGTCGGAATGTGTCGCCTTGGCCGTATCCCGCATTTCCTTTGCTTGGTGAAACATGCTCGTCGGTGTTCGAACCTTCTTCTTCTCTTCTGTCGGTTTCACCTTTGAGCGCACGCCAAACTCTTCACATTTGCGAGACGACATGGATCGTGGTTCGTCCGTGAATCGCATTGTCTCCTCAAAGAAGACTTCCATCGGGACTCTCTCCTCCACGACGTGGCCATTGCGGAATTCGCGAGTGCCGGATCCACTCCCCCGCGAAGAGTTGTACGTGGAGTCTGTTCGTCTCCGTTCTAGCAATTCACGCTTCAACTCGGCTATCTTGACTTTTTGGTCATGTTTAGTCCGTTGGACATCATCTGAGAGCAGTTCATAGGCTTGTTGGACTTTCTGGAATTCATCTTGGGCAGCAATCCGCTGCGACTCATCTTGAACCTTGTCTGGATGGCACTTGAGAACCCGCTTTCGGTGGGCGGCCCTGATTTCAGGGATAGTGGCCTCCTTGGAAACACCAAGCACTGCATATGGGTCTATATCTGGTGGTGAGGACATTGTAGGCAATTGTTTGTTTGCATGCCCTGAATTGAATGGGATGGAAGAAGATAAAAGTGAGAGGGGGTAAAGAGGCGGTGGAGATATGGAATGTCAACAACCTGACGTTGACGTAGCAAAGATTCCACACCGATCCAGAATGAACTGGAGATGATTTGCAATGCAGGAAGAAGTAAAGGGAATAGTCAACAATATGGCCGATTTGCCGTGAAAATTTGACAGACTAAAAAAACCCTCCAAAAAGACTCAGATGTGACAATGAATAATGAATGAATCAGCTGTCAGAGTTGCCGTCTATTCTCAGACTCCCGAGCCAACCGAATAATATGCCAGGGGGCGAACAAATGACTGCGCCACAAATAGAAGGTCTGGAATTTGGTATGTTGTATGTTGTATGTTGTATGTTATCTGTAATATTGAGACATAAAGAGTCACATACAACATAGAACATAGAAGTAAAAAAAAGATAGATCTTATCAAGACGTTCAAAGACTTTCAAAGCCAGATGCCCAACCTAATATCCTGTCCCCTCTCATAATCATTAAAATCTTTCTATTCCCCAGAACTCTGACTTTCACCGGTCATTATTGGTCTGAGCACTTCATCCGATTTGTTGAAATTCCTGCCAATCAAGCCTCGCCTGAACATTTGGCCTATTTGCGGTGGGGCGATCAATTAACACGAGGACCATGATCCCTCCATTCCAAAGGGATCGGGTCGCCCCCCCTCTCTTGGAATCGTCATGACGCTAATCTTTCCTTACTCTTCTCAATCCAGTCTCTCCTGCATATCCCCAACTTTCCTATAGTCGCTAGTGCCTGCGGGTTTTTGGCCATTTTAGGTTCGCTCGCCTCACTACGGAGTACTTTCGCTTTGTTTCGCTTTATTATTTCTTTTGTATTTTGTATTTTTCGCCTTGTTCAAGGCACACACCCCAACCAGCCAACTCGCTTGTTTAACCTGGAACCTTTAATTGGGTGTTTGATACTCCGTATACGTTGTATACATACATACTCTATACATTATACGAACCTTTGAAGTAAAGAAAATCAGTGCCTGACTTGTCCCATGGTAATGGCCCCCATCTTCCCGAAAGGTTCCGTGGGCCTTAAATTTCCTTCTCTGAAGAATGTGCATATTACTATATATAGTTAGTATGTTGTAGATTATCATGTTTCAATATTGTTTCAACAGTCCAATATTTGATTCTCATCCTTAATTCAAAACGAATGCAGCTCTCTACTACGGAGGAGTATGTTTTGAGAATCTCTAGATCCCACGGAACACGAAGTACCTTGGATAGTTCAGGCATTGATTCGCACCCAATAATCTCCCAAGCTAAAACAGCTGGCACAGCTGGCACTTGTCCCACACCGGCCCCATTATACAACGTGTCTTTGCTAAACACCCCCACCTGAGACTACGTATCTTCCAACCATTAATCTGTCCTTTGTAGACTATGAGACAATTGTAGTAGACTATCATGATGAAACTACGTTGTACTCCGTACTCTTTCTGTCTCGGACGGTCCGGCCTATCCATTGGTTCCAAGTCATCTGGACCCGGTACTGCGGTCCGCGCGGCGCAGGAATTATCCAGACCGATGCTGAACGGAGCTGATGCGTGTGCCAGCCCCGATCATAACAAGTTTATTGGAGAAGTTGCAAATGCCGGGTGAGTTAACGCTGTGTCAGCATTACCACATTATTATCTTACTACTCTGTATTACTATTGCTATTGCCTAAATATTCTCGATCTTACTAATAATATCATATATCTGTCTATTCTATTTAGTGTTAAGGTGTCCCATCTCTCAAGGCGAGGATGGCCTACGATCCATTCAAATCTCCGCCTCAAATCTTGTACCTCTATAGCCCTAAACTTGTTTCTCTCCCTGACTTTGTCACTTGACAGTTTCTCGTGTGATAGTGATAATGATTGTAGTATACTTTTCCCTCGGTCTGGAGTCGATTTATCTCCAGGCAATGATAGCACAGGCAGACCACTGACTTGCGCACTTTCCAACCCGGCTGCACCAGCCGAATCCATAATCCTCCGATCCCATCAGCAGTGCTCCTGAGGTCACACAAAGCCTCCCTCTGAAACACAGGGTTGTAACCTTATGCGCTTAAACCGTGATCTACAGATACCCCTCTTCCCTGATAGTCACGCAACCCCACTAGGGCCAGGGTCGGTGGATTCAGGATTGGATGTTGGGAAAAAGTCTATGTTTTAGATGTTTTGAGTATAGTTGGAATAATAGTAACACCGAAGAGTTGGACCAGGCCAAATAACCAGGTAAGCAAGTTACAAATAACGATATATGTACGTAAACTACTAGTACGTACTAAAATGCACTACATATATCGTGGCTGGCTCGAAACGGATGTAGGTTCGCTACCCGGGAAACAGGAATGCAGATGCAATGTAGGTTGCCTGCAATAATGATGCCTAGTATTACCCTCTTATGCAATAATAATCTCTACTATTACAGAGTACTTATGTTGTACGGAGTACAGAGTAGTGTGGCCAGACCACTCAGTCCAGCCACTAAACGCCTTCTAGAAAGGAGTGCGCCAGACTAAGCAGCAACCCTTGCGAGAAGCATGTGTTTCCCACGAGGATGGTGTGCGAGAGTGTGCTCTAATCCCAAATCCCTGCTGAAGAACCGAACACAAACACAAACTTACAACCTCCCATGATTAATAGATAATCAGCTGTGCATGGTCAGATCGGGTACCAAAGAGAGAGCGGGAGGAGCCATTCATTGATTGTTTCAAGTTTTTGTGCTCTTAGCGGGCCAGACTTTGGCCACTAACAGGTCGTTTCGAAGCGCTGCATTTAGGGAAGTTTTGAGTTTTGGGGAGATCCGCGTTGCAGATGACTTGTGTACACCGTACTGCCTAGGAACTTACGGTGATGATAATCAAAAATCGAGTTGTGATATCACAGGCGCGTGTGGCTTGATGTGATTGCGATCGGTCAGATGGGTTTGTACATTGCATGCGGGGTATACATGAGACAAGAGGGGTAATTCGGTGTTTGTGCAGTTTGAGAAGAGGAGAGCGAATCGTGGGAATTTCTTTTTTTTCTCTTTCTATTAATCTGAACGATATTAGAATCTGTTCCAAGTATCCCTACATTACAGAGCATGGAGCTTATGCTCGAGTTGCATTGACAGAGTTGCATTGGCAGTCTGACGGGTTCACCTACCACACCCGAGGCCAATGCGGCGCACAGTTTAAGAAATGATGTAAGCATAGACAGTCTGACAGCATTAGGGTCGTGCATCAAGTCACTAGCCGACCAATGTTAAAAATCATGAAGCACCAAGGCGCCCAACCACCGAAGTCAACAGGGCCAAAGCCCACAAGGTCACAGTACGTCCCAGGGAGAAGGTAGAATCTGGCGTCAAGCCACCATGCACAGCCAAAGTAAAGGGGTGATTGCCGTTACTTATCGATGGGGCCGAATAAAATGCAATTTCCAAAAGTTGCTTGATTCCATGGGCAAACATATTCACCCGTTCGCAACCGCGTGGTTGTCCTGCCACACGGGAAGTTCAAGATCAACCACAACCGGCGAATTGAACCGTTTGCCCCCCTTATGCGGCCAGCTAGTGGAAAAAACAGCGGCATTGACAATGCAGGTTTCCTTTCTTAGTATTTGCAAGGCGTAATCAGAACCACGGCCACCGGAGCCAGGGCTACCCGCACCCAGGGACGGGTGAGCACTGCGCAAGTTTTGTGGACTTGCCTTTTTAAGAACCCCAGCAGATGACTCTGGCCCTGGCGAGGCTGATGATATCTGTTGAGTCTTTGCGAGATCATGCAGTCTTTGCCCAGGGTGCGAAAATCCCTCGTTGTCTAGTCGTTTATCCCGTTTGCCAGTCAAATCGACTAGGCTCTGTTTCTTGCTACCCACGGGTGGCAGAATGCCTCGAGTGACATAGTCAACTGAATCAGATTCTGGCTGTGTTTTTATTTCCGTCTCTGTGTTTGTAAGCTTGCCTCGCCAGCGAACCCGTTCGTACCCTCGTCCTTCATGCACATGGCCACAAACAGCTAAGTGTGGCCTAACGAGGCTCAGTGCAGTACGGAGCGCAGCACATCCAGCGAACATTCCGTTCGGTTTCTGGTCGCAGTGAGATCGTGGTGGCGTATGTGTGACGACAATGTCCGTGTCGATTGGTATCTGGTCCCACAGCGCAGCAGCATCACTTGATTCGTATCCGAATGCCCACTTTCCTTGGGATTGCGAGTATGGGGACCCAAATATTTTAAATACTGTGTTTGGTCCGTCCACCCGTGTCAAACGAATCAGGGCGGGCTCATGGCGAAGTAGAACGACCGAAGGCGACTCCGTGATGAGCTTTAGGCAGTGATGTGGATTTTCGAGGTGCTGACCGTGAAAGTTTTGTCCATGCTCCCTGTAGAATGCTTGGTCCAAGGTGATATCGTGGTTGCCTATTCAAAAGGTTAGGGCCTTTGTATCGACCTTTTCCTGCAAATTAAATGGTGTATTTGGCGAGCAGCGAAGATATAACCTCCATTATATGCCCGGGATAAATCAAGTGTGAATCGGGCGTGTGAACAACAAGTTGAAGGACTGACCACCAACTATGATTTTGATTTCAAAGTCGGCCTTGCAGATCCAATCCATTGTTCTACGGAGCTCTTTTAGGCTTCCATTGTTTGTCAAATCGCCGGCGTGAATCAGGACATCCCCTGCTGGTATTTTGAAACCCGCTTCGGAGGGCGTATATCCGTGTGTATCAGAGATGCAGACGAAACGCGTCTTTCGTTGCATGATCCGAGTATGAAGAGACCCTTGCCTAAAGGTGTATTATGAAAGAGAAATCAAGTGGATTGTTGGTGCACGGTGGAATCGCAGACGAATAGGATGAGTGGGAGATGAGGCTTAGTGGAAAGTCACAATGGCTTTGGTTATTCATGCGAGACGGAGGTTCCTTTGGGGAAAAAAACAATGGCCTCGGCGTGGACGGGTTCTTGGATATATTAGTCATCGGACCCAATGTTTCCACCTGAAGTTGGCTAGATCATAGATCTGGTATCGAAGAAGACGATAAGACAGACTTCTCTACAACAAGAGAGAGGTTTACGTGGAAGTGAAAGAGCATCTGTACTAGTAGTTGTATATGTCAGTATAATGTACAGAATTTGGACCGAATATTGGAATTATAAGTATCAAAGGCTCCCAATTCCCCGTTCCTCGCAACTTCAAGATAATCAGTCGATCTTACAATGACCTTCTAGAACAGGGTATATCAGCCCTAAGCCGATGCCCTAACGGCACACAGAACAGAGAACCATCATGGCGCACAGTGAGAAATAAAAGTATTACGTAATACGATACTGAGCGGATCTGGGAAGGACAACACACGTGACTTTTGTGACCCATGATTGGTCAGGCTTAGGGCTGCGACCCTCGCCATTAACACAAAGTGAGCGGACCCTCGCTTAGCCCATTCTCATCGAGCCATCCGACTTCGTTGTGTGCGTCGACTTGACACCCACGACAACAACCGCCGACAACATCCATCCCACGGGACATTAGATCACCAGGATGTCCTCCTTCGAATCAGTGGTGCGTTTATACCCAACGACTTGAGTGCCGCCACTCTCGCCTCCAAAATGTGCATGTCGAATTTGTCGCTAACTTAAATTGTTTGGAAATAGGTCGTCATCGACGGCAAAGGACACCTCCTCGGTCGTCTGGCCAGCACTGTCGCCAAGCAGCTGCTCAACGGTCAGAAGATCGTCGTTGTGAGATGTGAGGCCCTCAACATCTCCGGCGAGTTCTTCCGCGCGAAGCGTACGTTCAACCCCCTCTCGAATATATTTCCTATGCGTTCTGTGTGATATTGGGGACTGTGAATCATTGCGGAGGAAGGAAACGACCGACAACGCCCGCAAATCGAAACTACTGGCAGTTCTGTTTATGGCAGTTTGGCCAACTTCTGGAGGAAATGCACCACAATTTGGGTATCAGAAAGCTGACTCGAAATTCCGCCGTACAGTCAAGTACCACGCCTACCTTCGCAAGATGACTCGTTTCAACCCCACCCGTGGTGGTCCCTTCCACTTCCGCGCTCCTTCCCGTATCCTCTACAAGGCCATCCGCGGTATGATGCCCCACAAGACCGCCCGTGGTGCCGCCGCTCTGGAGCGCCTTAAGGTCTTCGAGGGTGTTCCCCCTCCCTACGACAAGAAGAAGCGTGTCGTTGTTCCCCAGGCTCTCCGTGTCCTGCGTCTCCGCCCCGGCCGCAAGTACTGCACCGTTGGCCGTCTCAGCCACGAGGTTGGCTGGAAGTACCAGGATGTTGTTTCCAGGTATGTTAAATCTCTAACTTATCATCCCAGTGTGGTTGATTGAGTCAATCGACAAATCCTAACAATTTTACAGACTCGAGGAGCGCAGAAAGGTCAAGAGCAAGGCTTACTACGAGCGCAAGAAGGCCGCTCGCCGTGTCCTTGCCAAGGCCGAGCAGGGAGCGAACGTGGACAGCAAGACCAAGACCCAGCTTGCTCAGTATGGCTACTAGATACCTTTAGCGCGGCTGGTTGTTGTGTCGAGCGATGGTTCTGGGATGGAATCGTGGACGGTTTTCTTTCAGCGAATTTGAACGGCAAGCCGACCGACCTTTGTCTGCGGCCCGGTTCCCTTACTCATGAATACCACTGTCTGTGACGCACATGACGCCTCGGGGACTGGGGTCTTCGGAATTTTCAAAAGTCGAAAAAACGGAGTCGATTGGGATTAAAGGTTCAAAATAGCTGGCCGTTGACTCGCGCCGTGGCGGTTTAATCCAAAGAAACAATTTTCAAGAGTTCAACATGATTCTTATGATCAAAAAATACTTTGACCTATACCTTTTTTTTTTAAACTTGGTAGCCCTTTTTGACGTACGGCCAACCATATGGGATATCTTGCCTAAATGTATCCCCACACTCCCCTGAGTATATCCATAATAAGTAACCAGTACCTGTGAAATGTAGATACGTTCATGACTTGACGCCATCCACTCAAATTCCGTCTAAATTGGATGATTCTGGGGTGACTCAGTACCCACCGGTTTTGTCCCCACACAACCACAACAGATCAAATCCACGATGATCGATTGAAGCGATGGTACAACGTAAATCAAGGCATTCCTGAAAATTGAGGTCATATTCAAATCCTTTAGTCCGGATACCCCAGAACTGATACCCGAACCGTCTCCCCGCTTGTGATTTTCATAGCCAAGGTTAACCGCCAGTATCCCCGCATTTTCTCCAACTTGGAGTATTTCATTTCCCTACAATCTTTCTACATAATGCAATAATTTCCTCTTCGTTCCTCTTCCTTCCTCTTCATTGACATACCTCTTCTGATACCACACCTTTTTGTGCAATCTATGCTAGTAGTATGTCTAGTTCAAAGTCTCGGCTGTCGGGCCTGCTTGGTCATTTCACAGGTTCAACGCCGCCGTTTGAACACCGTGTTAATACCCATACGCTATCCCCGACTTTCTTTCTTCCTCGTGCTGCTGCCATTGAACCCAATGTAAGCTCATTGCAAGTGGTACCTAGGTAGTAATTCAATGATCTAACTAATAATTACACAGGCTGAGGCGATCTACCATGTAACCGCCAACAACAAGGTCCTTCGCAGGAGCTACAGCGAGACCGCAGATCGAGCGAGGGGTATGGCTTACTACCTCAAGAAACATGGGTTCAACAGAGTGGGAATACTCTGTCCGAATACCCCAGCATTCCTTGAGTCGATTTTCGGAATTGCCGCAGCTGGCGCTGTCAACATTGGTAAACTCATTGTCTTTTGAAGAGAGATATCAATTGAACTAATATATTTGCAGCTGTTAACTATCGTCTGAAGCAAGAAGACATTGCTTATATTCTTGATCATGGTGGTGTAGAAGTTATCATCGTCGACGAGGAATATGTTCCACTTCTGGAGAACTATCGATCCAAACACCCCCACATTCCTATTATCGTAGATACTGACACTGATGCAACGGAGGGTGAGCTGACAGGTCCCTTCGATGAGGCTGTTTTGGAGGGCCTCCGGCACGACATCGACACAGGTTCTCAGGGTTGGGAAGGACTCGAGAGTCATGCTGCTGATGAAGAGTCCACACTTGCGTTGGCATATACCAGTGGGACTACAGCCCGTCCCAAGGGCGTTGAGTACAGTCATCGGGGCTGCTACCTGGCAACATTGGGAAACGTCATTGAAGCTGGTCTGAACTACCACCGCGGACGTGCCCGTTATCTATGGACGCTACCCATGTTTCACGCTATGGGTTAGTGCATATTATTCACTTGAGTTATCTGGAATCGACCCGCAGAACTAACATATGTATTTATAAATATAGGCTGGACATTTCCATGGGCAGTCACAGCCGTTCGCGGAACCCATTATTGTCTACGCAAGATAGACTACCCCGAAATCTGGAGGTTGCTAAAAGAGGAGCACATCACCCATTTCAATGCTGCACCGACTGTAAACACTTTGCTCTGCAACGCGAAAGAGGCAGAGAGACTGCCCAAGCCTGTCCGCGTCACGGTGGCAGCAAGCCCGCCAACCCCCCTTCTCTTCGAGCAAATGACTGACCTAAACTTGCATCCTGTACACACCTATGGAATGACGGAGACATACGGCCCGATCACCAAGGGCTACTATTTGCCAGAATGGGACGCGCTTCCTCTCAAGGAGAAATACCAGAGGATGGCCCGCCAAGGCCACGGCTTTATTACAAGTCTCCCAGCTCGGGTCATCAAGACCGAGGTGTCTGAAGGTACCATCGCTGATGTCCGGAAGGATGGCCAGGAGATTGGCGAGGTTGTTTTTGTTGGAAATATTTGTGCCCGAGGATACTACAAGGACCCCGAGGCAACTCGAAAACTATTTGCAGGAGGTGTTTTGCACTCCGGAGACTTGGCTGTCTGGCATCCCGATGGTACGATTCAGATTCTTGATCGCGCGAAGGATATTATCATCAGTGGTATGTGTGGTGAGCGGCTCAATTACCAAGAAAATGGATTGCTAACGATGATTAGGCGGTGAAAATATCTCCTCCGTTGCCCTTGAGTCCATGCTAGTCATGCATCCTGACATTTTGGAGGCTGGTGTTGTTTCGGTTCCTGACTCCCATTGGGGCGAACGACCAAAAGCCTTTGTTACAGTGAAGGAGGGGAAAAGTCTAAAAGGCTCAGACTTGATTGACTGGGCTCGAAATAGTAGCGGGATCAGCAAGTTTATGATTCCTCGAGAAGTGGAAGTGGTTACTGAACTACCCAAGACCAGCACTGGCAAAATCCAGAAGAACATCTTGCGTGGCTGGGTCAAGGATCCGAGAAAAGCCTAGACAATTGAATTGGTTGAGATAGTTATGTATCTAACTAGAATTAGATCTTTGAATACATGTGGAAGAGATTCTGGAAGAAAGCAGGGCTTCCCTACATTCCAATGAGGTCAGATGTTCAGTATTCCCACATCGAGTAATCGATTGTAGATCGAGCACAAGATCACATCAAACGACTTTGACTACTTCTTGTCTTCATCTAGTCCAGTAAGCCACTCTAATTCTTATTTTCCTTTATAGAAAGAGTTTACATTCAAATTCCATAAAGGTGCTATACCATCTGCAGACCCATCTCCCATCTTATCAAAACGATAAGCCGTGCTTGGCACTGACTCCGCAGCACTGTGAAACCCGGCCCCATTGCCTCATCCCCCCTCCATTGCCGCTTTTATCCCTTCACATTTACTTGCATTGATTTTCTGGTTACGCATTTGCATCTGACCCAAGGGGTGCTTGGGGTCATGATCTAGATTGGTTCAACTTCATTTTGAACGATCTGCCCTTGTCCACCTCTCCCTTGCCATCCAAATACGCGCCGCGAAACCACGCTTACATCCCTCGTGAACCCACCTTGCTGCAGATATTTCCCGAAAATTACATTCATCTACCAGTCTTCAGACAAAAAAAGGTCTCAGGACTGTTGGTTGATCAAAGACTGGCTGCATCTGTGGACCGGACTTGCCTGTTCCAGTCTCACATGCACCGCCCATGCAGAGTTACCTGAAGTTATGAGATTTCAACCATACCGACACCCGAAAAATATATTGAAGCGAACTTCGAAGAGCGAATCCACCCCGAACAGGATGCATCGGCTACGAGAAGCCGGTCGATGCTCAAGTGCAGCCCCTTCCGAAACCTCTGGATCGACGTCACCCGAACGTGCCGCCGATGATGACACCGATTTCTTCATGGCCCAGGCCAACGACTCGCAATCCTCCATTGGTGTGGCCAATTTCCGCGATTCTCGACTGTCAAGTGAACTATCCGAGCCACTGCCGCCGATCGGCCGCCTCCCACCCGAGATTCTGATCGCGATCTTCTCGAAATTGGTTGCGCCCTCAGATATGCTGAATTCCATGCTGGTGTGTCGAGGATGGGCTGCGAACTCCGTAGGGATACTGTGGCATCGGCCGAGTTGCAACACCTGGGCCAACGTGAGAAGCGTGACTACATCGTTGGGGAAACCGGACAGTCTTTTCAACTACGCAGACCTTATCAAGAGATTGAATCTATCTGCTCTGTCAGATGATGTCAGCGATGGAACCATTCTCTCTTTCAACCAGTGCAAGCGGATTGAGCGGTTGACGTTGACAAGCTGCAAGAACTTGACGGATAAGGGCGTGTCGGACTTGGTGGAGGGGAACCGGCATTTGCAGGCGCTGGATGTTTCAGAATTGCGACACCTTACAGACCACACCCTCGCTACGGTGTCTAGAGACTGTCCTCGTCTGCAAGGCCTTAACATCACAGGATGTTCAAAAGTCACCGACGACGCTTTGCTCATTGTATCACAGAAGTGCCGTCAAATCAAAAGGGTATGTAGATTATATGTGGAATTTTGGATGGACCTCAAGCGCTAATTTTTTTCGTAGTTGAAACTCAATGGAGTTTCTAATGTCTCAGACCGGGCAATTCAGTCCTTTGCCGAGAACTGCCCATCTATACTGGAAATCGACTTGCATGACTGCAAACTTGTCACTAGCATATCAGTGACTCCGTTGCTCACGACACTGCGGCATCTCCGAGAACTGAGGCTTGCGCACTGTACTGAAGTTGACGACAATGCGTTCCTGTCGTTACCTCCTCAAATGACATTTGACAGCCTTCGTATCCTGGATCTCACCGCATGCGAGAACGTCAGGGACGACTCGGTGGAGCGAATCGTGCGTGCAGCTCCTCGTTTGCGGAATCTGGTACTTGCCAAATGCCGATTTATCACAGATCGATCTGTGATGGCTATTTGCAGGTTGGGAAAGAATCTCCACTATGTGCACCTGGGGCACTGTTCGAACATTTCGGACTCGGCCGTGATAAACCTGGTCAAGTCCTGCAACCGCATTCGGTACATCGACCTGGCTTGTTGCAACCTCCTAACAGACCGTAGTGTACAGCAATTGGCAACCTTGCCGAAGCTTCGAAGAATCGGGCTCGTCAAATGTCAGGCTATCACCGACCAGAGTATATTAGCTTTGGCACGGCCCAAAATGGGCCATCATCCTTCCGTCAGCAGTCTAGAGCGTGTGCACCTGAGCTATTGCGTTCAGTTGAGAATGAAGGTGAGTCTTGGTCAAAAGTCCTGGTGTACACGATATGCAATACTGACATTACGGCTTAGGGCATTCATGCTTTGCTAAATAGCTGCCCACGCCTGACTCATTTGAGTTTGACTGGCGTACAAGAGTTCCTGCGAGAAAACCTCACTGCATTCTGCCGAGAAGCGCCCCCAGAGTTCACGCAACAACAACGGGACGTCTTCTGTGTGTTCAGCGGTGATGGTGTCAATCGACTTCGGGACCACTTGAACCGAAGTGAACCACAATTCCATGAAGAAGCCGAAGCTACGATGTACGATGACGACGAAGAACTGGACGAAGATGAAGGCCAGATGGCTGGGCTGATGAACGCAACTGTCATCAACGACGGAGACGATGATTATATCGACGTTGGGCCTTTGAATACTTGATACGATACCCCCTTTCTTTGCAGTCGAAAATAAGCCTAGGCCCTCGAATTTCTTCCTTTTATTCAATCCCCTGTTTTCTTTATTCACGATCCGTAGCTGGATCAAACAGGCAGACATATTTCTACCCATATGAGCAAAGATCATTCTTCATTCTGTGTTATTGTGGGAAATGCATTAGTACGCTAGCGGTTACGGACTTGGATTATTTTTTTGTCAATGTGTAATCGCATAGAATTTAAGCAATTCACATTTCTTTCACTCAATTCTCCTTTTTTTTTTGGTGTAGTAGGACTTGTGTAGCGCACATGCATATGTACATAAATGTATGTAACAATTATGTACCGTAATGACGGTACCACCAGCTACCCCCGCATTTGCCTTAATTCGACTCCAACTTCACCCTCCACTCCATCCATTCTCTCTCAGCTTGAACAGCATAGGGTATGGCTACCTACAAGGCCAGAAACCCTCTGGCATTCACGCCGTGGCCGGTAACAATAATCACCACGGCCGTGTACCTTGCCTTGATTATCCCATTGCTAATAATCCACCTCAATGTCCCATCCGCGCCCCAGGCAACCCCCAACGGCCTCAACCTCACAGAGGCATGGCAAGATCTCCAAAGCCTGACAAAAGGCTTCCACCCTTACAATTCGCACCAGAATGATGAGGTCCGCTCGTGGTTGCTCGAGCGCATCGACGCGATCAGGCAGTCCGCCCCATCCACCGAGGAATACCGCGACGCGAAGGAGGAGAAGCCTGATGTTTTTGTTTTCGACGACCTGGTGTCTAACCTGACATTTATTGATAAAAGTGTCGGCGTTTACTTTGAAGGCACCAATATCCTCGTCTACATTCGCGGCTCGGAAGATAGCAAACAGAATTGGTGGGAGACTCCCGGCCGGATGCCCATTGGCAAGGGAGGAGTACTTGTCAACGCACACTATGACAGCGTTTCAACCGGGTACGGAGCAACAGACGATGGAGTTGGTGTAGTGACGTGTCTGCAGCTGGTGAAATATTTCCTGACGCCGGGCCATGCGCCGCGCCGCGGGTTGGTGGTTCTTTTCAACAATGGCGAGGAGGACTATCTTAACGGCGCACGCGCGTACAGTCAGCATCCGATGGCACGCTTTGCGCACACATTCCTGAACCTGGAGGGTGCGGGTGCTGGAGGTCGTGCTACATTATTCCGCAGCTCGGACACGGAGGTTACCCAGGCGTATGCGAAATCACAGCACCCATTCGGCTCGGTGTTGAGTGCCAATGGATTCGAAAAGGGCTTTGTCAGCAGCCAGACGGATTATGTTATTCTGGACGGTATCCTGGGCCTGCGCGGTCTGGATGTCGCTTTCTTTGAACCTAGAGCTCGTTATCATACTGATCAGGATGATGCCCGGCACACCAGTATCGACTCGCTTTGGCATATGCTCTCTACTGCGGTTGCTACGACAGAAGAACTTGTGTCTGACACCACTGATCGGTTCGACGGACATCTACGCGACGATGGAACTGTGCCTAGTGGCTCAGGTACACGGGCTGTTTGGTTCGATCTGTTTGGGAGTGCTTTTGCCGTGTTCCGTCTGCACACGCTCTTTGCGTTGTCTGTCACTCTGCTGATTGTGGCGCCATTGACATTGCTTGTTACTAGCATTATTCTTACAAGGGCTGACAAGATGTATCTCTTCCGCTCATCGGCGTATTCCGAGCTCAACGACGACAACATTCCATTGCGTGGTTTGCGTGGTTTCTTCAGATTCCCGTTCTTGATCTCCATTCCTACAGCAGTGACTGTTGGACTGGCTTATATGGTGACGAAAGTCAACCCTTTTATTGCCCATAGCAGTTCCTACGCCGTATGGAGTATGATGATCTCGGCTTGGGTCTTCTTGGCTTGGTTTGTATCTCGCGTCGCAGACTTTGCACGCCCATCAGCCTTTCATCGAGTCTATACCTGGACTTGGATGTTTGTTCTTACCTGGTCTCTCATGGTGGTTGGCACCGTTTATGAGAACGAGGAAGGGCTCGCTGGTGGCTATTTCATGTTCTTCTACTTTGCCGGTACCTTCTTGGCCACATGGATCTCCTATTTGGAATTGTTCTCTCTGCCAACGAAGTCAGAGTACGTCAGTAGACTAGCTGAATCACGACGGCCTAGTACCCAGGGAAGCCGCCTTGCTGCATCGAGCGATGAGCACCAAGACGATGGTGCTGAAGAAGACCCGACTGAGTCAACATCGCTCTTGCATGGCCGACACCGCCCCACCTTTGCCAATTACGTCCGCGTTGGGGTAGACCGCGCATCTCATGAATTAGACGACGAGGAAGAAGAGAAAGACCCGAACGTGTATTCACACGAGCAGGGATGGAGTGGCGTGTTGCCGCGATGGACGTGGCTGTTGCAGCTGCTCATCACAGCTCCCGTAATTCTTATGCTGATCGTACCGCTGGGTCTTCTGATTACCAGCGCTCTCAGCCAGACCGGCCAGGACGGTAGCCCCCAGCTGATTGTCTATCTCTTCATTGCCAGTCTTACTGCACTCCTTTTTGCGCCTATACTGCCATTTATCCACCGCTACACATACCACCTACCTATCTTCCTACTCTTTGTGTTCATAGGAACCATGATCTACAACCTTGTCGCCTTCCCGTTCGCAGACTCCAACCGCCTGAAGCTATTCTTCCTGCAAGAGGTCGATCTCGACAACGGGATCTCTACTGCTTCACTGACTGGCATGCCTCCGTTTACCAAGGATGTTACCTACGGACTCCCTAGCGCAGCAGGCCAGAATGAGACTTGTGATTGGATTTTCAGAGGCAAAAACCAAGTCCAGCGATGCTCCTGGAGTGCACCAGTACCGCATGTTGTCCCCAGTGCCGACTCTCTATCCGTCTCCAACGAGGATGCCGACTCTCTGCTTGAGGCTTCTGAGCTGTCGCCGGACTGGATTTCCTTCAGTATTTCCCACCCTCAACCAGACAGCTCCTCTGTCCGATTCGAAGTATCAGGCCAAAACACACGTAATTGCCGTATCAACATGGACGGCAACTACATCACGAACTTCAGTGTGATTGGCTCCTCCGCTCCGGATCACCGCTTCTTAAACCCGTCTCCAGATGGTCTGAACCGGATCCAGCTGTGGAGTCGTACATGGGACAATAAATGGACCGTTGATGTCGATTTCTCAAAGCATGACTCGCCTGAGACTAATGAGGTTGACGAGTCCTCTATCACGGGCCGTATCACCTGCCTATGGAGCGACAACAACCGAATCGGCCTCATCCCGGCTCTTGACGAGGTGAGACAGTTCAGTCCGGCGTGGGTAGCTGTGACCAAGTTCTCTGATGGGTTGATTGAGGGATCTCGAGCATTTGAGATTAAGCGTTCGAGCCTGGGAGCTTTGAGGTCTTGAGTATTGGTGTCATGAGGAACCTGGTCTCCAGCACTTTCTTCTATGTACGATTTACGAGCTGCTTCGTTTTTCATCTCTCTTTGATTGTGCTGTGCTTTGCTGTGTATCATTCCATCGATGGGCATTTGTTGATTTGTATCTTGGTCGAGACATAACATACCCTTGACTACATCTTCTAAGTGCATGTATTTGGCTGCGTGCTGTAATCCTTACTCGGAGTAAAAATGAGTTACTGCCTTCCAAGTATGTAGTTACAAGCCGCAGTTAACCTTGGGTTAATTTACAACAAAGAACAGAAACCCCAACAACGTTGGGAGTTGGGAAGGGTGAGGCTATCAAGCGGCGTAGGACCCATGGGGTTAGAGAGGCTCAATTAAGAAGACCTCACTTTGGAACCTTGGAGCATTTCAAGGAAATTTAAGCTCAAGGCATAGGTAACCATTTGAGCCTTGGAACTTATCTATAGGTACATCAAACTGTCTCTGGTCCCTGGTTATTCATGTATATTTCACAAATTAAGTATTTCTCCTTCTTCGGCCGTGTGTCTATAAAGCCAAAGAAGGCGGGCAAAATATCTATAAGAAGGACATCTAAAAAGACATCTAAAAAGGATAAATCAAAAAGACGTCACAAGGCGGCAAATGCAGCCAACCGGACAAATTGACTTACAGCTCGCCCTAAATCAAAATAGTATCTCGTTTGCACGAAGACCCAGAGCAATATGGAAGCCACATCTTGAGTGAAGACATGATCGAGGAGCGACACAAAAATCAAAGAATCTTAAGACCGTACGGCTTGCTAGAAATCATACGGAACTTGAGACGGCCTGGATATTTCCAAGAGGGAAGAGTGTAAAATCGAGATAAATGGAATATATCCAATAACAACCACATCTCAGGAGATAACTACTGGGAATCGTTCTATATACAAACAAAGATGAACATGCATCTACATTGCACTATCGTAAATGAACCTTGGCGGGTTGCACATTTGTGGATTCCCCATTAAGGAAGTTACTGGCTTGGCAGCACAATAACTCTAGATGAATCCTAGAGCTGGGCGCGAGGCCCGAGGGTTGACTGTGGGAAGTTGAATTTCCTCAGGGTTGTCGGAGAGACCAGTTTGGAGACTGGTAAATGTAATGTTCACAGAGAATGAAGTGGGATATCGGAGTCTCGGTGATGATCATATCTCATAAGCCGTGATTCATAAGAGAGAAAAAAGAAGTTCGTGGGGATATTGCCGTGACTGCTATTCTCATCCCGGTTTCTCGGGCATGCCCCGACGGCTTTGGTGATGTGGATAGTGACGGAAAGGATTGGTGAAGTCGACCGGGAGGTGATCCACATGATAGGCGCGAGCCTCATTACTCCACGAGTTGGAGCGATCGGAATTGGTCCGTATGCGGTCGGGCGGTAAATGCTCGAACATGGCGATGGAGATGTCGTCGGCATCCATCCGGGAAGGCCTGCGGTAGACGACACTAGGGGATGCATGGGTAACATCAGAGGTCACACGGGTTGCATCGACAAAATCGGGGAGGTCGCGTGGCACAGAAAAGGATTCGGGTTTCCAGACGTGATTGTGTACCAAGTGAATGAGTTTACCCAGGACGGCGAACTCAAGCTTTAGCTTGATGCTGTATACGACGCCTTTAAGCATTGTCTCCATGATATAGAAGTCCAAGTACTCGGCGACGAGCAGGCCCAAATCCAGAATGATGATGATGAAGTTGATGACTAGTAGTTGGTATTGAATCTTGCGCTTGGTACGGTCTGGATCTAAGCGTAGCATGCGTACTGTTTCCCAGATATATAGCCCCGAGATAATGAATTCCTGCAGACAAAAGCCTGTCATTTGAATCTTTTCCATTATATTATAGCCTTTCGTCCACAGGCCCAGGGAGGCGTCGTCAGCCATGTTGGTACCGTAAGTGAGAACGGTAGTTGGCAAATGGAGGATGATTGCGTTGATCACAATCATGATCAACACGCGACGCAGGACTCGCTGGTTTGATAGGACCAAATGTAGGCGCGAGTATAGAACAACAGACTGGCCGGTGACCATAGACCACCATCCAATTGTGAGCAAGGTGACAGGGAGCCATGGAAGGTCGTCGGTGACTTTGAAGAATTTGAGTAAAAATCCCAGCGAGTAGGGAAGTAGACCAGCAGAAGAGGAAATAAATAAACTCCAAAAGTAGAGTCCTCGGTATTTCGCGAAGGTAACGAAGAGGAGGATCATTAGCTCAAAGGCATTGTACCAAGTGATACCAGCAAGGGTCGCGATGGTGATCTGCATGCCCAGGGAAGTTCCCTGGTAGTGACCACTGATGCCATCCCCGGCGGCAGTGAAATCGCCCATGGCGTTGAGTCAGTATTAGGGGAATAGTGGCATGGCGCTTAGTGTGGATAAGTGTGGATGCGTGAGATATGGGAAAATCTGGGGGAACTTGGGAAAGACCTAGTACGGAGTACAAAAGAAATAAAAGAAAAGAGAGAAACAGGAAAAATCCAAAAAAAAGGACAAAGAGGCAAAGGAAAGCTGGGGCGCATCCCGTATATTGTATGCGGGGGCGATCGGGGTACCCCAGACTGCAGTAGACTATTCGTATGTAACCTTTAGAACGTATGATATGAATTCATTTGACTAGTATACGGAGTACGGAGAACCTAATAATAATATAATAATAATAATAAACCAAAGTGGGAAATGCCCTAAAACATGATCGGTGTGAGAGATCCAAAAAAGCAAAAGGATTCGCTTCCCAATCCCACGCGACTTCATATGATTGGAGCTCTTTTTCTCACTCTCTGCATCTCATCAGTATCAAGTATCCATCTTGTGTTACCTATCAATTCGGGGTCTCCATGCTCAATAATGAGATTGTGAACTTATCTCAACGTCTCGTCTAAAACCTCCCATCTCGGGTCCAGGGGTAAAGATATTGTAAATATCTCGGTAAAAAGCTACGGGTAAATGGGGGACATTGAAATTGCAACCCGTTTGCCAGCCAAGGCTTCCTGTACCGGGAATTTCCAGCCTCACTGCCAGGGTTATAACCCGCATTCATTGCGCCACGGAGAAAATCTCGTTGATTAGCGGATAGGTGCCTCTGCCCATGGAAAGTTTGCTGGATTATACGTCCTTGCGTCCTTGCATCCTTTGTTCCAAGTTATGAATAATAGTCTGGATAGTCTAGACCTATTTGAACTGAACTTGACAAAGATTAGAGAATCCCACTGCAACGTGGAGAGAATATCACCTCCTTGATTTAGCCAAGCGTTGGCCCTGGGAACTCCACATTCGGCAACAAAGCCCAGATCTGGCTGATGTCATCGGGAACTTCAGGGCGCGTGACATGCTTAATAACTTAGCCCTAGCCCCCAGATGATTTTGTATGAAAGAAAAAAGGTCCACTGTTACTCCGTATACGAACACGAATTAGATTTGATTTCTCCAGACTCATTCATAATACTTCATCCAATGATGCTCCTCCTGAAACCCAAGTAGCTCCTTAATTTTCCCATTACTGATGGGAGCCTCTCTGGCCCCCAATTCTCGCGTGACCGGGACATTAGGACAAACCCGCGCCAGGAACTCAGCAGTGTTCTCGTAATTCGTAATCTCATCATTGACAGCATTAAAGATCTGAAACCCAAGGCCGTCCTTCTGGACTGCGAGATCACACATCTGCCCGAGATCGCGCGCATCAATGTACGCCCAGCCATGCGGCCCCCATTTCTCGGGATTCTCAACGTATGATCGGAACATGGATTGTTTGTACTCCTCCGGGGCGACAATGCGCCCAATACGCAGAATATAGATATCACTTCCGTATCGACGCGCGAAGCCACGTGCAATGCTCTCGCCGCACACCTTCGAGATGGCGTATGTATCCATCGGGTTTGCGTCGACGGTTTCCTCGACTGGGAAGGAGGGATAGTCTACGTCTCCCTCTGCATAGCTCACGCCATACACGGTGATAGAGCTAGCGATGATGATCTTTTTTATGCCGAGGCGCGAAGCGCCTTCGATTATGTTGTACATTGCCGAGGTGTTGCCGCGGAAGGTTTCCTCGTCTGGAACGATCATGTTGCGAGAATACCCGGCCATGTGAATGACTGCATCGGGGACTAGCCCGAGTGGCTCGCGGAATGGCTCGGTCAGGTGGAAATGAGACCCCAGTGCGCTGTATACCTGTCCAGTGTTTGTCAGGTCGACACGTAAGGTATGGACTCGCTCTTCCAGCTCGGCGGGAAGAGGAATGAGGTCGAGGTTCAGGATGTCATGACCTTGCTGGAGGAGATATCTGATGATGTACTGGCCGGCTTTGCCGGAGCCTCCAGTGATCACGATGCGTTTTCCCATGTTGTGGTCTTGTCTGTAGGAGGGGCGTTTGGATAATGCGGGGTATAAAACCAAGATATATCTAAAACTATGAATGGACTGAGGCAAACGCCGTATATGAGTTGAGAGGTGATTATCCAGGATACTCTAATTTAGAAAGAAAACTTATCACATGCGTTCGAAGAGACAGTCTTTGCCTTTGCTGTACGCGAATCGTGGAGCCGGAATATGACATCCCGAAGTGCTCGGCCCGACAAAGATGGAACGAAAGCTTCCGGATGAGTAGAATGACAACTATTGCTAATTTACAAGAATACTCAGCTCGCGGCTTTTGTACTTGATGTAGGCTTAAGTGATAGACAGCAGAGACGTTATATATAATACTACTATGCATTATGCCTTTCTTTCCTATATCCAATAATGGTCAACGCACCTAACCTGCAGCATGATTTAGGGCATACAATTTTGACCAAAAAATATATTTGAAAGCATCGTATCGATTTGCGCTTGACATGACCCAAAACAGCATGGGCAACGCCCTCGTTGATGGCTTGGGTTTGTTGGCGCTACTTGTTGCTTACTTCCCTGGATCGCCCGGTGCTCAAGGCAAACCTCACCCTATTGGTTATGTTTCTGTCTCTTATACGGGTGGCAACTGCCAAGTATGCATGGCCCTCACCAACGATCGCGAAATATGTACATGGTACGTTTGTACCCCTGATTGTAAGCAAAAATTCGATGCTTTAAGTGTGTCTGGCGTTGCAAGCTTTCTTGCTCTTTTTAAAAGATCTAAAGATCTTTATGAGGTTCGGAATGAGTAGCAAGGGTTAATAGTGTTTTATTGTCTATAAGAAGGCTTGCATTAGTAGAGGGCTTCTTTCTCAGCTCTCGGCATTCCCGTCTCACCCGATGCGGGGCTTACCCCAGATCACACACACGACCTCTTTGTAACGAACTGTGGGCTTCTGATTGGCCCATCTGCAATTATCCACAGTGCCCAGGAGTTCGAATATATCTAGTGAGTCATGATTGCGGAGGCAAAAGCTGGATACCTAAGCCCAGCCAAGGTCTTAGCCTGGCATTCTATGTTGCGGAGATGACAGGGTCTGGCGAATTCAACGCCTTTGTTTTGACGGGTTTAGGAGAACTGAGCCACCTCCTTCCACATAATAGTCACCCTGATATTATCTCACACCTACTCTATCCAGCTGGGAAATCGGAATCGCCCAGTAATCCCTCGCAGAGCTTAGTATAATGAATGTATTCACAGCAATGCTTTGGATAATGTGCTCTTGCGGATGGTCTCAACTAGAATACCCGCTACGGCCTTCATCCCATCAAGATTCGGATGGAGAAGCGGCCCCAATACAAATCCTCCAACCCAGGGCTCTTTGCTGCCAAGTGCATGTTCCTGGCTGAGTTGGTGAATTGGGACTGTCTCACACCAACCAGCTCGACCCTCCACAGCGACAGTATATGCATGTTGTAGAACAGACGCAACACCACGGTAATGTTGAATTTTCTCCTTGCTTAGCGGGATATTCCGACTAGTTTGAGTGTCAGGTCCCAGAACGGCAAGATATTCAACAAGGAAGATTCGAGCTCCTGGAGCCTTTTTGTGTATCTGATCGAGAACTCCCCCTAATCGTTCTGCCAATTCGCTTGGTGATAGTGACACGGATGATTGGAGCTCGGCCTCGCAAGCATCGGCGATCATGCCGCCGATATAGTTTATGTCATTTCCTCCAGCAGTCACGGTGATGATATTAGCGTCTTCGGGGAGGTCGGAGATTTGCGGTGGGAAGGTCATATTGTTGGTAGACTGTGGATCGACTGTTATGTTGAGCAAAGTTGCACCAGAAACAGACAGATCAGTGAGATCTGCATCCAAGTGCTGCGCCAGAAGATGGGGGTAATTCTGCCCTGATCGCAACGCGGCATGTGGTTCGATTTGTGGTGGAATGTCAGGACCAGCAGCAAAGGAGCTGCCCAGACTTGCGATTTTGAGTTTCTTTTGAGATTCCATAGTCAGATGTTTTAGCAAATAGCAGAGTAGAGGAGCAGAAGAGTAGAGAAAGCTTGACTTGAAGTTGTCGAGAGCAGCTCCGGCAGAAACCAAGGTTTTGAGGAAGTGGATGCCTAAAAGGTAAGGCCTAAATTACTCAGCCCAGCTGAAAGCCGCTCAGCCCTGGAGGTGAGCACAAGGCTGGTGCTTAGGCGGGACGCAGGGCCCGCCCCGTGACCCGTGGCCCTGGCCCCTGGGCCCGTGTATCCAGGGATTCAGGCAACCTTTGATCTATTTTGTTTTCATCAGTGCAAAGAATGTTTCTCTCTCACCTTCTTGGGAATGTCTCACCATTGGGTTGTGCACGTGGATAAAACCGAAGTTCATACATCCGCGTACATTTGGGCGACCTGACAGCTGGGGTGACTAATTATCCTCCATAACAAAAACCACCAGGAGAGGTGGGCTTGGGATCGTCAGAACTCGATCTCAGCTTCTTTCTTCAAGAACATATCTACTATAAATAGCCCTCTTGGTGGGTACATAGGTGGCCTAACTTGAGGCCCCCAGGATCCAATTGATCTGATTGTTTACAATATGCTAAATGTTCATTTTTGAAGTTACCATAGGAGTCATGTCTTGAGGCCTTACTTTGCCACGAGTAAGAAATGAGGCTCAGCCTTATCAGTATTAATAGATGTGCTTAGTATGTGTTCCATTTCTACTGTTCCACCTACTATCATAGCATTGGGAAGTCTATTTTGAGAGATCATGGCGGAGTGGCCGCGAAAAACCTCAAAGTGTGGGATGTCTTGTGTCAGATCCTATGATCTATGAAATGGGAGATCAACCGCTGAACATTGGCAAAAGACTTAAATACCTTTATTCCTTCTGTTAATGCTTTCCTTTCTATTCCTATCCATACAACTCTCTTCCAAACAGCCTTTGACAGTTCAAATATCGAACTTTCTTATTACAAACGTCTCTTCTCTAATAATTCGATAAACCACCAAATTGAAAACATGCAGATCTCTCAGCTTCTTCTCGCGACCAGCCTCCTTGCCTCCTCCATCTTTGCTGCCCCTATCACAAGCTCTGATTGGACTATACGAGACATGAAGCGCGTCTGCAACGACGAAAACACCTCATGCACCTGGACCTTCGGCATCGACTCCGGTTCAGACACTACCGATTGCACCTATATCGTGGAGGCCAACGATGCCTCTCAAGCCGACGGAGGCCCTAGTACATGCGGGACATACACCGTCACCTCAAGCTGGAGCGGCCAGTTTGGTCCTACCAACGGGTTCACTACCTTGTCCGTTGGCAACGACGAGTCCGGTCAGATGATCTGGCCAGGCTACAATGACGAGCAGCTTGAGGGTGGAAACGTCGTCAAGCCCGACAAGAGCTACACTCCCACTACCCTCTGATTGAGCGAACAATCCGAGAAAGATGTTGGAGGACGGCTGATACGGCCGGTTTAAGCCAACAACACTATGCCTCTGTCAACCATACACGCTCCTTTTAATTGTCAATTTACGGTCCGTTTATTTGTACTCAAATTCGGTGTTGGAAGAACGAAACGCGCAGTCTGGATAATTCATATATCAAACCCTCATGATCTTTAATGACAGTTATCTTTTTTTGCACTTTCTAATAATTATTCTGTGTCTGGGCTCAACTTTGAGTTGGGAGTATATAAGGACGCTGAAGACTTTCTTGGAGGCCGTAGCTCAACAACAAGCCATTCTGGTTCTTTCCTTGGCCTTAAAATAACGAATTTGGTGCCATTCGCCACTGATCCCCCACCCTAAATCCCTTTGGGAAGGGGTCGCTTGAATCAAGAACCACCTGTTTGAAACTAGTTATCCAAGCCCTCCCAGCAACAGTCGGTAGAACAGCCTGATATTCACCGACTTGTGTAGTTCCACGAATATGGCTAGTGAATTCGGTGCCAATAATACTGCGGTGCTTGAACATCTCACCCTCCGCCAGCTGACCTCTCGCATGCAGAACAGCAAGTCGAGCACATGTGCCAGTACCACAAGGACTGCGATCAAAACGCCCTGGTGAGACCACAACAGTGTTGATAGCCGCTTTGCAACCGTCCTCTTGTGTGAGAGGCTCCGTAAACTCCAGGATACTGACTCCCTTGATTCCGGGGTTCTCGGGGTGAACAGGGGTATAGGAAGCTTGCACTGCGCGTTTGATACGCTCGCCAATCTCAACTAGCTGCGTGCTATATTGAGATTCGACTTTTAGACCCACGGAAGCTGCATTCACAAGCGCGTACATCATGCCTCCCCAGGCAATGTCAACGGTGACCTCCCCAAGGCCGGGAACCAGGACTTGATAGTCGAGTTCAAATACAAACGCGGGTACGTTATCGAATGCCACGTTCTTGCATTTTCCCGCTTCGCATTCTGCTTTCACGGTGACCAGACCGGCAGCGGTGTCCAGAGTCAATTGAGTAATGGGCTCTTTCATCGGAACCATGCCGGTCTCCAATAGCACGGTGGCGGTGCAGATTGTATTCGATCCCGACATAGGTGCGTATTCTTCGCTTTCCATGATCAAAAATCCGGCATCGGCTCGGGGATCACAAGGGGGTAGGATCAAATTTGTGTTCATTGAGCACCGGCCTCGAGGTTCGTTGAGTAGAAGCTGACGTATGTCGTCTTTTTCGTTCAAAAAGTGAACCAGCTTCTCGTACATTGTACTGCCAGGGACATCGAGTACTCCACCAGTAATCACATCGCCGACTTCACCTTCGGCGTGACATCCAACGACTGACAACGTACGCGAAAAGGGCATGATATTTGGTTGGCTTGTGGATTTTGCTTTTGACAAGAGACAGAATCTGAAATAATGGTTTTTCGATTGGAACTCGGAATTTAATTTAAAGAATGGGTTTATTTCTAGGCACAGGTATACTTTTATTGAACTAAAGCACAGACTTGAGCAAAAGTTCGGAAGACCATTTGACCCAAGATACGGGGTCTACTCTACCCAAGGACATATAATTGCTTTTGGGGTGCTTTTGACACGGACTGCCTACTTTGTGGCTGGCGCCGGAAGCGCTACAGGCTCCTATTTCCTAAAGGCTAGCGGGTCAAAATTATGGAGATGCAAAATCTAGTTCCAGCATTATGATAGGACAAGAACTATTGTCGTGATTTAGTCAACAGGATTATCCACGCATTTTCATAAAACAGGGGGCCCAGACCCTGATTAAGTGTCAGGTGAGAGAACATTAGCAACATCGTGGATAACATAACCTTAACGTGCATATCTTTCTTGGCTACTCCGTACATTTGGGTCTTTTCTCCCCATTTTGTTAAGGTAATTCTACCGATCAAGTGACTGGTTGTACTATTATCTACATGTTTGCTCTGTCAAACGGAAAAAGGGAAGTGTGATGGATTGAGCCCACCTGCACCGCAGGCAGATTGGATCCGTAAATATCCACGCTGTGTTTGATCGATCCTATTCTAGGACAGGTAGGGCATGTGTGAGAGTAATAGCTAGTAAGCTATATGGGTGTTTTCTATATCTGGAAAATAATATGCCCCCTCTTCGATCACATAGCAAATCTACCTTCGTAATTAAAGTGTCTGCTTCTCTATTACTTGAGCTCTAAGGACCCGACAAAGTCCAAGTTTATTCATTTTTGGAGAACAGTATACGACGGATATTCGGCCAATAAGTCCACACTAGAGTTGTAAAAGCAGTGGTTGGTATAGCGAAGACCCAATAAATCCAGAACTTGCTCGACATAGTCCAGCCATTGTCCCCGCCAAAATTAAAAAATGACATGCTGAAGATAGCACAGATGAAAGTAGGAGGGAGGAACGTAAGTGTAACAAAGGCGATTGTTTTCATCGTGGCACTATCCAATTGGGTTGCCCGACCAATTTCAAGAGTCACACTGGCATCATGCTGAGCCACGGTATTAAAGGCCAACTGAATCTCGTTTTGCAGTCTCTTTTCATTTGAAATGGAGCGAGATCGTAAGTTCTCAATGAAAGACTGCCAAGATCGTAGACGAAGACGGATGTCTTCGGAAGCAGGAGAGGCATTATCTGGGTTCGAATTCGTATAGCTCTCGTGCTGCACTAGGATGTGCTCTAAATTTTGCAAGGCAACATCAAGTGTCTCGTTCACGTGGATTGCATGTCGGGCGATGTCGTGGAGTCGTCTGTAGTTAGGTTGTGGTCTGCCTTCTGGTTTCCCGTCTGTCTCCATCAGTCGGACATGGTCCCGGATACCCCATACAGAGGGCTCCTGGATAAGCGCAATCTGCTCGACTAAACATGGATAGACCCAGAACGGATCGTTGAGCCAACTCTCATCCGATTTCATGGCTGCTATCAGGAAGCGGTCTTTGATGGGCGGGTCGAGATCGAAGGCGAGTATCACAGTTTGATTAGTGGATGGCAGCCATCGTGTGAAGATACTTGGTTGATACCATTTGAATTTGGTATTAATTTCTACCTTTTTCACAGAGAATTTAGACCAGGTATCTTAGAAAATTAGTGATGCCTGACCATTTATCTTTAGCCTACTTACTGAAACCAGTGGTGACTCCGGAATTTTGCGTTCTTTCACATCCAAAGCCGCCATTTCCCTGAAGGAAATGATATAACCACCAAAAATGAGGCATATAAAAAGCATCGGCGAAGGCTTGTCGACATTGTGAACATCTCTCAATCTCGGTAGAATTTGCGACGCTCGTAACATTAGGGTGCTTCTATAGATTTGGGTGACTTCACATACATGATACAAATCTTAGACCAAGCCGGAAGAATAGTATCATAAAGGTCGTTTGGATCTTCAAGGTGGAAATTCGCCCGCCGCGTTTGTCGCCAATCGCCTGTATCCCCTTCGGTCCGCTGCAATATTAGCAGTTCAGCGCAGGATCGGGACTTCTGCTCCTGCATTTTATTCTCAGTAGATGAGATTAAAGCTCGAGGAGATTTTGAGGTTGTTTAGGAGGGATTACACGGGAGAACAAATCTCACTGAGTGGGGGAAGTGAGAAGTCGCCGAGAGGGGCCGTGCCCCCTCGGCCTCAAATGTGCAGCGAAATAGATTCAATTCGAGTTTAAATGTATACTGGAGCTTTTATCCCAAATTCCTAACTTTGCCAGTCTGATGAGCGAAACTCATCCTCCACTGTTGGCGGCCCAACATACTTCTCGTACCCCCAAACCCAGTACCATCCAGAAGCAAGTAGTATAAACGCAACAAACACCACTGGTGCGTAATTGACCGTATCTGCAGCCACAGGAATTGAAGATGGCATGCAAAATAATGGAATGACGAGAATGCTCCATCCTAAAAACGAATATGCAATTAGCGATGGCAATGAATTGTGCTAGATCGTTCATGCTTACCCAATGCTATAATATTGCAAACCAGCCCGAGTGTGCCAAGGTCAAATTGGCCGTTCTTTATCTGTTTTCGACCTCCAGCAAGAGACACAGCGATTGGACAAGCATAACTGACAGTCAAGGTAATAACCCCGACGCCAGTGAAAGCATTGAATGCAGTAGTTGATCCGAAGTAAATAAATCCAAGCAAAATTTGAACAACCATGCCAAGCATCATAGCATTAAAAGGTACCCCGTCTTTGTTCACTTGCTTCCACCATATTGAGCCTGGTATACCCCCATCACGAGCAAACGCCCATGTGCTTCGGGAGACAGCTGTAGTACAGCCTATGACACAGAACAGAGAGAGTACGATCAATGGCAGGAGAAGCAGGAATGATCCAACTGGACTTCCAACAGCGGACTGGATTATAGTCGGAATTGGTTGACCAGACTCAAGAGCCGCTAAAGCCTTTGTGTCGGGGAGCACAAAAACCAATGGAACAAGGAAGAGAAACCCGGCCAGGGTGTTTAGGATGACCGTTCCAACCATTGCTTTTGGGACTTGTGTCGATGGTTGCTGGACTTCTTCACACATACTTTGACGGGTCAGTCATAGGCTTTTCATAGCGGGGAATGAAACGGGAGGTGTTCCTCTGGGGTGGAAATCAAAAAGCTACCTACCAGATCACCATGCCAGTGGAGGAAGTGCTATAAGCTGCCTGCAAAAGTCCGACGCAGAAGGACCAGCCTGCTGGCCAACCAGATACGGGCTCAAAACTAGTGAAAACATATTTGGCGTCACGTCTACCCCCTTTTGCAATTGCAAGAACACAGATTACAATAGCCAACAGCCCTGCAAGTGTCCAGAATATTGCGAATGTCTAGCTTCTGTATTAGCAGGGTGAGGTTGTCACAAGCGTTGTTAAACATACGTCAAGTAATGGCAGCCATTTATTTCCAAAGGCCGATATCGCGTTAGCGAGAACTGTGACGGCGATAAAGATAAGGAAAACTTGGTATGTTTCTGCTTGGAATATTCCCACTCCTGGAGCAGATTCGAAAACATTGATACATGCAACGAGAAAAAGAGTACTCCCAAGATTGACTGCAAGTGTGATAGTGATATTTCCAACAACATATGACCATCCGCAAATCCAAGAGGCAATTCTTCGATATGACGGTGGAGATAGCATAAAGGTCTAGTAGTAGACCCCTCCGGCAGTTGGATAGACCGAGGTTATTTCACCAAGTGAGGCAGCCACACATAGCGTAATCAAAGAGACGGCAAGCCATCCCCAAATTATATTGACAGGACCGCCCCCAATAAGAGGGTAGGTGAAAGTTGTAGCCAACCCGTATGGAATCGCTGCGAGTACGAAGGACATGAAAGTTACCTGAAGCGTGGAGCGGTTTCGAACGAGCTCAGGCTCGTAACCCAGAGCTTCCAGTACCCCGTTTGCTGAAGTTTGTTTGCCTTCTTCAATGCTGAGGGTGTCCTCAGGTGGACGGGGCTCGGAATATTTGGTCTTCGAAGAACGACGCTGGTGGGCGGCTTCGTCTGCCATGTTAGAGGTTTAATAAAATTGGAACGAGTGACGAGAGAATAAAAGATTGCCTGGGATGAAGAGATATTAAGTAAAGATGGGTCGAAAGGCTGAGTTCCAGCTAGTCGAATCCTGAGTATAGTCGAATAATCACGCCTATGGAGGAAAATTTTGACGCAATGAACATTAGGAATCCGGGCTGTTTATCTTCTATTCTGGCTAGGGGGAGTCCAGTGCGCAACTACTCATAAAAGCTTGAGCCCATTGATGAAGAAATTCACTCAAACCGTTATCCCATATCTCTCCAAAAGTACGTTCCCAAACAAGTATCCACCAAGTGGAGAAATGGATTTATGCCGAGATAACGTTTGACGGGAAATTCCAATGACCTAGGCAACCACATCTGGCATAAAGATAAGACGAGTAGAAAGATTGGACAGACAGTACGCCTGAGCTGAAACATAGATGATCCTCTCCGCATTGGAAGTCTCAAGGTTGATTGTTTACATACCTAGGCTAGTATGAAATAGGTTAGAGTCTTAACTCTAATGCACGGCGGCTACACTATACCAAATGCGGCCTTCTTGTGGATCCCCGCGGTCCGGATTTGCCCTCTCGAGCCGTCTACCTAGGACTCACATTGTAAGAAATAGATGGGTATAGATTAGCATTGATTGGCTCAGAGCCATGTATAAGTAATAGTAATCAATCGACGTAGCTCAATAGTTGACATTGATTCAAGAATATTGCCAAAAATCCAACTCCCGGTAGGCCATGATGGTAACATCAATGAGCTTTACCGGCTGGAGTTATTCGTTCAAATTTCCCCTCACAATACGGAGAAAGCTAAGATAAAAGGACTCGAACTTCTCCGCATATATGATATCATAATCAGGCATGGTGCGGAGAGAAATAATGCAGAAGCGGCTGCCATTGACTGATAGTTGGAACATGGGGCATTCTGCTTTTCCACCAAGAGTGAAGTGCGATACTCCAATGTTGGAGAGCTCCTAGCCAGGAATTGAGTCAGAATCTGCCCAGTTTTGAAAAATTATACAATGTCAACTCAAACATACGTACATACACATACCCGTATACCCGAGTCATGTCCTTAGAATTACTTGTACAAGTTGTACTTGATACCACCCAGGTTAGTGATATCAGGGCCAACTTCAGACATGCTGATGGCCTGAAGGTCAAGATTTCCCAAATGAGAAATTTCTTGCAAATGCTTGAAACGTCTTTGGTCACGCGCATTTTATACGAAAATGCGCTAGTATTCATTAGGAAAACAAACCCGCCTCAAAGCGTAATATTGATCCATTTTTGGATTAGCGCGAAAGGAAGGTGCGGGGAGACAGAGTCAGTCAGCAACTGCCTTCAAACCAATCGGGGGGAATATGATCAAACATGAGGCGTTGCTTATCGGCAGGTGATCGGATCCCGGTTCATAAACCGGCGTTCGAGTTATTCGATCGGGTTCCCATCCGATGGCCCGCTATCTCAGACATTTTTTCCTCTCCTAGCGAAACATCTTCAATATCTTTGCTTTAAGTGTAATGGAAAACACAGAGAGACTAGCTTCTCCACAGAAGAAAAGGCAAAATCCCAACCGGTGCCGACCAAAATCAAGAGGGGGCTGCCAGAGGTGCAAGCAGCGGCGAGTAAGTCGAGGTGAAAGATACACAGTTGCTCCTTCATCTATGGAGGCCTTGTTTGAGGTCCAAATAATTAATACTTATTCAGCGCAGATGTGATGAGGCAAAGCCAAGTTGTCAGGAATGTACCAAGCGAGGACACATATGCCCCGGTTACCAAAAGCAGAGCTTACAATGGCGACATGTTTTCAAAGGCAGCGAAGTCCCAAATCGATCAGCACCACCGATTGAGCCTCCCGAAACGGTCGCAACTGAATTTCCCGAAGTGAACAAATCAATACTGGCGGAACAAGACAATATCCAGAATGAAACCCAGGATATCTGGTATACGGCTTCCCCAAACCTCTTTGATCAGCTGCCGGATTTTGATGAGCCAACAGATGCCTGGTTCTATACCGAGCCGGGATCTAGTGGCACGGCTTTAACGAGGCCTGATGCCAAGTTCGATGGATTGTCGATTCTGCGCCAACGACTGGCCAACACATCTGTTCCCTCCTTTCTCATCCAATTACCAGTGATGTTGGTGCAATATTACTTTCATACAGTTTGTAACCAATGGTCGTCTTTTGACTGTCCTCTCAATCCTTTCCGAATTATTGTTAGCCGACTCTGGAGTCGAAATGCTGCGATCTACTTTGCTATCCAGAGCATGTCAGCTGCATCGTTAGCCAACGATTTTCCAACCATGCGAGCCATCGGAATACAGACACAGCAGCAAGCAATCGCGTGCCTGAATAACAGTGTCCAAAACGGTTCCACTGAAACAAAAGACGATGAATACTTTCTGGCACTGCTCATGATTGGATCCACCACTGGGTGGCACGATGCTTCCGATCTGGGGCTTCCATATCTGAGAGCGGCCCAAGACCATCTTCTGAGACAAGAACGCCAGTGTAAGGATGCAAACTCTGCCCTTGCAAAACAACATCCACTTTTTAAACAGTGTCTCCTCTGGTGGAACTTATTAGCTGCCTTTGTGGCAGAGGAGTTGCCTATTCTGGACCTGGAAAGCTCTATAGAAAACATCGACACAGATCTTTCAGTCTATCTTGTCGATGGACAGGTCCTACCACATCCGTGGACAGGGTCTCTCAGATACTCATTGGGTCTCTTCTATCAAACTGCAAGAGTAATTCGAGCCGCAAGAACCTCCCACCGCCGAATGCCAGCAGCTCTGGATCCCACGTTAATTGACTTGAGCTCCATGGGTGAAGGACTCGATCTCAGACAGAAAGCTGAGCATCTTGAGGACACAATTCTCTTTACGGGCTTCTCATTCTATTGTGGGCCTGTCGATATTGGTGACACAAACACGCCACCGTCGCATTTTCTTACGTTGGCCGAAGCATATCGCTGTACGGCACTGTTGCAAATTTACCATGTCTTCCCAGACATCCTTGAAGAACGACTACGAAGTAATGAAACCGCGGATAGCGAAAGGCCTATCCCGGCCCTCTTCTTGTTGTTGTTCCCAATAGCCGCCGAATGGTCATTGTGCTCGGTGGAAGACGCACGACACACCCTGGCACTTCACATCGTATCCCTCTTGGAGCAGCTTCCTTCAACATCTGGAACGAAGGTTATGCAGCCTATAGTTCTGGCTTGCATCTCTAGCGATCTTGTTTTCTCGTCTGGGTCTATGCTTGGCGCCACAGAAAATGCGATTCCTAGCCTGAATACCCTGGATGTTGAAATCGCCCAGGCCAGACGAAAGGTTAAAATGCGGTTGTCTGAACTTATCTTAATCTTACCAAAGCTGCCAATGCAACGCATCTATAACGTTGTACATGAGACTTGGGATCGTGCCGACTCTGGTTTAGAAGAGTTCTGGCTGGATGTTATGCTGGATTTAAATTTGGAAACAATTATGGGATAGGCTCGGCGTTGCATTCGGGATCCTGCCTCTCTAGCCAAGGTCTCTGTCTGTTTATCAACGCTTTCGATTTTAATCCATTTGATGAAGCCTGCTTTCGGAAATGCTCTAATTTTATAGATCACTCGCCCATAGATGTCACTTTATGACCACCTGACCTGCCGGGCATACATTAGGCGCTAGTTTAAAACCTTTAAAATTCCCAGAGTTGTCCGACTGATAAATCCGGATGATATGCACGCACTAGCGCCGTTTTTCTATAGTTAAGCAAAAGCCTCAATTGCATCCCACTTGCCCCGATAAAACAGGCTGAAAAGGAACTTGTTCTTGATGCCACCAATGGTAGTATCATCGCCATTTTAGCTTCTCGGGAGAAGATTGCAGTAAACATAAGGACCCCTGCGCCCTGGCCAGATCGTGACATTTTACCTAGAGAACAGGCATCTCTTCCATAGCGATGATGGTCCGGGGTTTGAGTGGGCTTCTCACATGAAGGTATGTATCCCATCGAATGTAAATGAGCTATGGGATATAACAAGTAATAGCTTAACATGCCACCAGGCCAGGGTAAGATTGGATACACTACTGATGACCAACAATCTCCTTATTATTCACCACCTGATGGCTGACATATAACCTTGGATAATCAGCTCCAATTCAACAAGAAACACTTGGTCGTGTGCTACAGTAGCATGCTAGTGGTAGTGAATTCTCTTGCACTTTCTTTCCAGTAGTGATTATATCAGCTTGAAATTGCATCTGCAAACTTTCTTGTGGCTGTACAGTAAAGTCTACAGAATGTGATTTTAAATGGCCAAAGGCAAGAGCAGACCGAACCTCGATCCTACCTATATAACCTAATACATTGACCAGCCACCACTTGCACTGATGACCTGGCCCGACACCCATGAGGCATCGGGTCCTGCCAACCACCCAACAATTCTCGCAATCTCCTCCGTTGTGCCAAGTCGCTGCTCGATAGGCGTCGTCGTCTTCTGCATTTCGACAAGTTCCTTAGGGATGTTGTCCAGCATATCGCTAGGTACAGGTCCTGGTGCCACAGCATTGACCGTCGTGCCATCCCCGCCCAGCTCGCTGGCCCAGGTGCGCGTGAAGCTTTCGACGGCGGCCTTGGAAGCGCTGTAGAGGCTGACACCTTTGAAGCCAGAACGCGCTCCCACGGAGCTTAAGTTGATAATACGGCCCTTTGGTGCTAGGTACGGAACCACAGCCTGTGTCATGATCATGAGACCACGCACGTTAAGGTTGAAAACCTCATTGTAATTCTCAAGCGTTACGCTCTGCATATTGTTCACCATCTCGGTGGCGGCATTATTTACCAAAATGTGGATTTGAAAGTTATCGTTGCCAATGTAAGCCTTGAGCTGCGAAATGACCTCTTGGGCGCCCGTGGTTGTTGATAGGTCGGCCTGGCAGGTCCATGCGATCGGTTTGTGGGGGAGTTGGCTGATCTTAGCCCTAAGCTCTTCGACAAGCAATTTGCTGTTGTCTGAGACATAGGTTATACACACCTGGCCCTCGTTAGCCTTCAAGTTCTCGTTTTCCAAAGATATCAAACAAAGAATGGCTGTGCATTATAGCAAATTCATCCTTACATTCGCACCACGACGGGCAAGCTCCCATGCAATGCCGGCACCAATACCACGTGATGAGCCCGTTACAATCGCTAGCTTGCTTTGGAGAGGAAGGGCGAACTGGCTTGCGAGGTCCCCCATTTTGACAGGAGTTGAGAATGATGCTGGTTTGCCGGGGGGAAGAAAGTGATTTGTACTGAGATCCACTGTTCCTTTGAAATTTGCTTATGAGGTTGAAAAAGGAGAGATATCTAATAGAGATTTTCCAAAGGGACTGCGATCGGAGCTCTAGCATTCTTAAACTCCGTCTATGTGTTGTTCAATGACGTTGTAGATTTGGGGTTCGGTGATAGGACGTTAACGCCGAGGCTTTCGCCAAAGGGCGGGGCCCCGGGGAGGTCCACGGGTTACGTGACGGCGTATTGGGGCGCCAAACCTGGAGGGGCAAGACCAACTAGAACAGGCAACAGGTCATTTACAAGACAAAAGAAACCACATCCAGTTCAAATTACTTGGCATAACAGTTTGTATTCTACCATTACTAGATCAAGTACATAAGATTGTGTAAGGCTCAATCCCTCACAATCGGGCATATTTGAGTGCCTAGCCCATGACTTATGCTTATCCGCAGCTCATCTCCAGGCTGGAGGAACTGTGGTGGGCTCTGTGAGATACCAATACCACAAGGCGTTCCGGTGATGATGACGGTCCCGGGTAGTAATGTGTGGCCCTGACACTTAGCATTAGTTCCATTTGCTTGAAAGACCTAGGGTTATTTTGTACCTGGGAAAGATAGGACACAATTTCTGGTATGCTGAATATCATGTCATCGGCGGCTCCGCTCTGCATGATCTTTCCATTGAGACGGGTCTTTAAATTCAAAACTGCAGGATTGGGGATTTGTTCTGTAGACACGATACATGGACCGAGTGGGCAAAACCCATCCTGGTAGAGGTTAGTCATGAAGTTCATCTTGAGCATTGGCTATCTCAACATACCATTCCCTTTGCATAAGACCACTGTGATGTCTTCTCTTGATGTTTGCGGGCCGTCACGTCATTGGCGACTGCATAGCCCAGAACGTAGTCGGCTGCTTCGGCCACCGAAACATTCTTGCATTGTCTACCGATGACTATGGCCAACTCAACTTCATAATCTGCTTCATCATAATCCACGTTGGAGGGAAGTATAATGGGTTCGGATGCAGATGCAATGCAAGTGCTAGCCTTTAAAAATACACTGCGCGGTATCAGCGAGTGTTTAGAAAAGCGAAAGCAGATATACTAACGTTGGTGTGTTTGGAAGAGTCAGCTTCATCTCGGCTGCGTGCTCCTTGTAGTTTAGGCCGATGCATCGAACAGTCCCAGCTTCGATTTGTGAAACTGGGGATAGCAGTTCATGTATGGTTCTGATTTCACCCGTAAATAAAGCATCATAATCCAATGCCGAGTTACCAGCCACAACTTTGACCGAGACTTCGATATTCTTTTCTATGGCCTGGCCCACTATGAGTCTGTCAGTATAGATTGAACTTTGGTGAGCTTGAGTATGCCATACCATCAATATCCAAATTCACCGGCTCACCGCCATATATTCTACCATCTTCTGCTCTGAAGCGAACCCATCGCTTCCAAACCTGTGGTACATTAGATTACCTCAGCACGGTCTTGGTGAAGTGCCTACTGGATGTCTTGCTGCCAGGGTATCCTTGAACTCCGTTCCATTCACATTCGAAATTCCCATTTTGAGAGATAGTGGTGACATGAATGATTTTCGAATGATAAAAAGGTGGGAGTGTTCGTTGCCTCCTTATCAATGGGCAGTTCCTCATACCGAATAACCTGTGTCGGGAAATTCATCGGGAAATTCGCAGATAGATAAGATAGCTTAAGGTTCACGGCTCATATTTGCCGATGCCAAGACGATAAAACGCGGGGAAGTCGCTTCTGGTAAAAGATAGCGATAGTGAATCAGCTGATGTACATGTTGCTGGCAATGTGAAAAGGGATGGAAACATCGGAGGCAAAGGAAATAGCGATAGCCTCGAGGGTTGAGATATAATTGTGATTATGGTAGGCTTTTAAGCTTAAAGTCACCCACGGTACACTATAGACGAACTAATGCACGAAAAACCTTGGTCACTCGCCCCGGCTTATCCCCAGCCCTAGAGCTTATCTCTTGCCATGACACAGAATTTAATTGGTCATGGCCGCCACCAAAATATTCGGGAAATCCTTCCACCTTCAGCCGGCGAATAAACCGAAGAATTTCCCGATCATTGATAACGACTGTATCACTTCCATGGATATATAAGAACTTATAGCGATGGATTCCACTTGTTACGATAAATCCACATACTCATTCAAAATGAATAAGGAGACAGATATTAAACAAGCCGACTTATCCTCGGATCAAGATGTACAGATGGGCAACTTTTTAGTTGACCCAATCCGAGAGAAAAAGCTACTATGGAAGCTTGATCTCTGCATTTGTCCTTTGGTGATGCTCATTTTCTTAGTTGCATATCTTGATCGGAGCAACTTGGGGTGAGATCATTACCCATACAGTAAGAGTTCCGAACGCTAACTCCTGGTTAGAAATGCAGCTGTCGCCGGAATGCCGGTAAATTCGAATCTTTGTTTTACGAAACAGTGGGTTACTGACTTCGCTCTTACAGGAAGATATTGGTCTGGTTGGAAATGAACTAGGAAGTGAGATTAGCCCGGTTCAATGTTCGAAGCTATGCCTAACAATACCCAACCAGATGCCGTGTCTTTGTTTTACGCAACCTACGTCTTCTTTGAGATCCCGTTCTCTATGCTCCTCAAGAAATTACGCCCTAACCGACTCATTTCTGCATTGATCCTTGGCTTTAGTGCCTCCATATTGGGTGCTGGATTTATCAAGAATGTTGCCGGGCTTTATACCACCAGACTATTTCTCGGTGTCTTCGAGAGTGGCCTATTTCCGTGAGACTATCAGCTGCCTCGATAAACCCTTGGATAGTAACTAATTATTGTGCAGATGTTTGACTGTCCTCTTGACAACCTTTTACAAACGCGAGGAACAAGCACAGAGAATTTCGTATCTGTTTGTGTCTGCCGCTCTGAGTGGAGGCTTTGGTGGTTTGTATGTGCAACTCTCCCTATTCTGTCAAACAATTCCGAACGATAGCTGACACAAGCTTTAGACTCGCCTTCGGACTGATTCGCCTGGATGGTGTGGCCGGTCTAGAAGGTTGGAGATGGCTTTTCATCGTGGAGGGCATCATGAGCGCGGTCATTGGTATTGCCACGTTCTTCCTCCTTCCAAATGACTACGAAACTGCCTACTTCTTGAATGAGGAAGATAAAGAGCTGATGCGCCTACGCATGCAACAGTCAGCACGCTACGCCGATACTGAAGAGTTTGATATCAAGGAAGTGTGGAAAACACTGAGAGACCCCAAGAGCTGGCTCACCTCGTTCAACCAAATTTGTGTCAACATTTGTTCCTTTGGGTTTAGTACCTTCTTACCTACTATTATCCGAGGCTTTGGGTTTGATTCGGTCAAGACTCAACTGCTCACTGTTCCCGTTTATATTTGGGCCTCCGCCTTTTACCTGGTCGTTGCAAATTTCTCCGACCGAGTGCGCATGCGAGCTGTCTTCATGGTTCCCCTGTGTCTGGTGACAGCTGTTGGCTATGCCATGCTGCTGGGAGTGGATGTCCATGCGCGAGGTCCATTGTATTTTGCGACGTACGTGTGTGTTACTGGGTATGTCTTTTCCCTTGCTTGGAGTATTTGTTGAGCAATTGCTAACCTTTCTGAAAGAATATATGCTGTGGTTGGACTTGGGGTAAGTTGGAACGCCAACAGCCATTCTGGCTATTACAAGCGTGCCATGGGAGTAGGCTTACAGCAGACTATTGGAAATTGCGCTGGTTTGATTGTGAGTGGAATTTCATATTGATATGCTCGTTTTGTTCGGATTGATCTCATGCTAATATGATTCAAGGCTGGTCAAATCTACAAGTCACAAGTAAATGGACGATATGTGGTTGGTCACTCTGTTTCTCTTGCTGCTATCTGTCTTGCATTCTTTGGTAATGCTGCGATGTGGACATTGCTCCGATATCACAATACAAAGCGAGACCAACTATCACCGGAGGAGAGAGAGCGCATTGTCAGCTCGGGATCATACGAAAAGAAAGGCGGAGATTTCCATCCGGACTTCCGATACATCCTGTGAATATATTTCATACCAAATGTTGAGATCAAATCATATAATTACCCAGAGGTCACACCAATAATAGAGACTAAAGATATAGCTCGACAGATGCGTGTACAACTAACAAGAATGAACCCAAGAAGTCTCATATTCTAAGTGTGATATGCAATTTCCGAGATCATTTGCTCCCAGGTTTCAAGATCAGCAGCCTGTGGAAATGCGAAGTTCTGATCTTCCCAGACTGCAGGCCACATCATATCAGGCGAGGCGCCCGCTGCAATAGACTCAATGTTCATAGGCGTCGGCATAATTGGATTCCTTTCACGCTCCTGTGCCATAAAGTCTGGCAATACTTCTGGTGGACTCATTGGGGCCTGCTCACCTGGCTGGTAGGTGCCTTGGGCAAGTCCGGTGGTGCGGATTATACATAACTCTACCACTTTAACCTCCGCAAGACCAAACTCATTTAGCCAAACATCCTTCCGTAGCCTTTCGCAATATTCCTCAAGGTCATTCAAGATTGCCGCAGTTTGAGGGGCAATGGGTCGCCGTACGGCGATAATACCAAGGATAAAGGCACTGTTGAACATATTGTGGGTGCCTAATGTCCATCTCATATTTTCTGATGTTCCATAGTTCAAGGACTGCAATCGAATTTTCAGATCGGAAGATGCCGAGGAGATGCATGCCTCGTGACTAAAGCTGAAGCGATTGGTTATGGACTCGCGCAGAAGATAAGGTCGGTGCAGAGTGATTCTGGCAAAGTGGAAAGCAGAATGCAGGTAGAGGCGATGCCAAGGTAAAAATGTATGCGACTCATCCAGTGAGAGGTCGGGGCCTTCCACGGCAAAGTAGGATGGGAGTTGCTCTTTCCATGCAACAAGCTTGTTGTCCATCTCGATCACCATATCGTACGATGCAGGATATAAACCAAAGCACCGGTCTTGGATTTCACCTGCAATTTTACCTAGGCCACTGCCGAGGAGTGTGACTGTGCTCATTGTGGGATAGCTCAATGCACGGGCTGTAGCAATAGAGGACTCTTCGTCAGTCAATCCATCCAGCCACACATTTTCAGGTGCTTTGATAAGACACATATGATCCGATATCGCGTACGGTCTGCCGAGAGCAAGGGCAATAGTCTTGTCAAGCAAGTACAGATTGCTCCAGATGCGTCTTCTGGTTTCAGTGGCTTTTCTCGACAACCCCCATTTTTCTCCATCTATATGCATGCCTTGTGCTTGGGCCATGCGCATGGCGAAGCTGATGGTGAGCCAGCTCTCCGCGGCTTGTCTGGTGTATAACAGATATCGCGTAACCATCAAACCTGCTCTGACAAGATCTAGGCTCTCGCCGTGAAAAGAGGGTGATATAACAATCGCTCTCCTGGCAGCCCAGTAGAAACGAAGAGAAGCCTCTTCGCTTTCTTTCCGCTTTTCGGGCGAAGAGGTCGTAGGACTGTCCAATAACACGCTAAAAGCGAGAATAATAAACAAGAGAGCAAGCCAGCGGAGATCTACTCCGGCAATTTCGTCGAATCCAAATTTTCGGCCCCAGAACTCTGCAAATTGAGATCTGAAGGTTTCGGGGTGAACCGTATCGATAGCCCAGTTAATCTCGGTCAGGAATTTCTCGATTAACCGATCAACGGTCACTTTGTTCCGCGGTAAGAGACCCAGTAAATCCCAAACTTGCGAAAATGGCCCAGAATCATTTCGAAATGATTGCAAAGAATCCTTGCTAGACAGCAAGCTCATAGGGGGCAAATCGGGAGCTGACTCCTGAATCATGCGGGCCGCCACCTGGTGGCCAAAGTATGAATTACCGAAGAAGCTAGGTGCCCCCCGGGCAATATACAACTGCCCCAGCTCTGTGCCCTGGGTGTCTGCTATAGAACTTCACTGTTAGCCGTGATCTGACTTTTGAAAGCGGGGATATCCAGTACCTGCTGTGCTCACTCTTTCTGGTGGCATCGCATGGCCCTTCTCTTTTTCCGGCCATTGACATAGTTGGGGAACCCCACGCTGGATACAACGAGAACAAGGCAGTTCTCTGTTACATTTCTGCTTCCTGGCGTGACATTGGGAACAAGAAGTTGTTTTTCTCCCCCGTCTTACTCTAGGGTGAGAATCGAGTGCCACATTATTTCTCTTTCTTCCATTAGTGTTCATTGTTTCATGATGGAATCCCAAGCAGTGAGTAGCCAGGAGTTGTTGAGTTGTAGAAACCAAAAAGGGAGTGACCCGAGGTTTAACTGGCCGGGGGGGTCTTGGCCCTGGGGATCAGGCCTACGGAGCTGCTCGCTACCATGGAGTTTATTTCCTATTTTTTACCCAATGGAAGAAGAATTGTACAAATCTTTGTCTTAATTTAAGATTGAATGATCAATTGGTTATTAGTATTATAGTATTATAGTAGAAAGGCTACTGCTACGCATGTAATCTTTGTGGGCCGATATATCTATCTCAGATATCCACCCTTTTCTTCAGCGCTCAGATTATATAAAAAGCCAGGATGGGCTCATCAGGGTTAGCTATAATAATCGCCAGAAATTATCCAAGTGAGCAGTAAAATTGAAAGGTGGAAAATGAAAATAATGAAATGGAGTATTAGAAGTATGAAAGTGGCCCAGGAGCCCTGGAGGTTTGTAGTGCTGAGTCATCTGACGTCAAGCCCGGGCGCGTTGTTTACATTTTGCGCTCGCTTCGACTTTTGATGCTTCCCCACACCCTATCTCGATCCATTTACCCCCTACACTACTTCTTCAGGCTATTGCAGTCTTTCAATATCTGTTGATTCCTTGCATTTGCATCTTCAATCATGGCGATCCGCCGTTCCGCACGCATTCGTGCCAAGGACACCCCGGAGGTGAGTAAGATAGCAACAACACCTGTGGTGGGACAGATTGAGGTCCTAAAAACCGTCGAAATTTGAGTAAACTAACTTCTATTATTTTGTTTAGGCTGAAGACATAGCCCCTCAGCCAGTGGTAGCTTCCAGACTTCACTCTGTTGCCGAAGGCGAGGAGACTGACATCTCCGAACTCCCACACGTCCAAACCCCCCTTACGAAGATTCCTTCCCAAAAAACACCTCGTGCGTCTGCTCAACAAAAGCGCGCAAGTATGAGGACCCCCACCAGTGTGACCGCGGCTCGTCCGTCCCGCGAAGAAATGCATCCCAGCAAAGCGCAACAAAGCACAACCAAGCATGCAGACTCAGGCCTGCTCCTCGGTTTCAATCCAATTAAGAAAGATGCCAACGGTAATTTAGTCAAGCACGGCATTAGTGACGATACCCCGACCAAATCCAAGGCTTCTCCCGCGTCCGACCAGTTTGGGACCCCAGGATTCGAATACAAGTTTCACTCCCAGGAGACCGAACTCAGCGATGAGGCCAAACTGCTGATGGATAGCGTCCGTGCTGATGCTGCTCGAATCAAGGCGCAAATGGTCCAAGGCAGTTCAGAGCAAGAACGTGAAGATCACGAGGCCGAACAAGTTCATGGAGACCGGAAAATCGCCATGCCAAAGAGCAAGACCAATCGCTTCAGCGACATTCACATGGCTGAATTCCGAAAGATGGACTCCATTGCTGGGCACGCTTCATCTTTCCGTGCTATTCCCGGTCGCTTCCAGCCTATTACCAAGTCCCTAAAGCGGTCCAAGTCCAAGGCGCAACTTGACGAGCCAGAGAGTCAGAACTCGTCCCCTCCTCGATCTGCCACTAAGATCTCGAACATATCTACTCCCACGGCCGCTACAGTAGCTAAGCGTGTCAAACACAACCGAGACGAAGATACGTCCTCCCGTCATGAATCAAAGGATCAAACACAGAAGGTCGAAACCCCTCGCCGACCTGCAGGTCCTCGCCCTCGCACAAACGTTCGCAGTTCCCTCATGACTCCCACACATGCTTCGCTTGCTCGTACGACCTCTACCAGCATCAAGGTGCCGAGAACCTCGATGATTCCATCCTTGAAATTTTCTCCGGCCGCCAAAACAATGGCCTCACCTCGAACTCCTCGCACTGATTTCAACCCACGCCTCAAGAGCAATTTGCCCACCCTCGGTAGCCTTAGGTCTATTCTTCGTCGGCGCCAACCACTCTTCTCCCGCGACCCCGCTAAAATTGCGTCTGGTACCCACGTTGCAGCGCCCGATTTCAATCCCAAGTCGCTCTTCGGAGGAGCTGGTGATATGAGCGACTCTGCTCCAACCCCTTCGCCAAAGAAGCACGTTGAATTCACCCCAAGTGTCAAGTCTCGTCATGAACTTGCTGTCGCCTCACCCTCTCCTTCTAAGGCCTCTTCCGCTCAGCGTCGTTCCATGACCGGAGATGTGGTCTATCCCACTCTTCCGGCTCTCACTCCGGAGAAGAACTCGGCTGTCTCAACGTCCACTACGCGTACTTCCGAATTCAAGTCCATTCGTCATGTTCGAAAATCGGATGCTGCTAAGCAGCCCGCTCCATATCAAGAGCTTCCAGTAGTGTCTCATGGAATTGCTCATGGAATTCTCAATAAAAAGAGGCACCGCAGCGAAGTTAATGATGAGGATGCTCCCAGCACTACAAATAGTGAGAATGTGCCGCCTACCGATGTACAATCTGATGAGCGCAGCAGGAAGAGGTTAAAGTCCAACCCGCCTACTCCAAGCCCGGTTAAGAAACGTCTTACCAAGACTCCTGTGCGTCCTTCTAGCCAAATTGGCACTCCTGCTAGCAAGCAAAAGAGTCGTAGTGTTCTCAGCATGAGCCGTCTTAACATGCTTTCGAAGCCGAAGAGACAGGCCTAAACATGCAATGACCTGATGAGCACACACCGGGCGCGCTAGGGCGCGTCTTGATGAATTGTTTTTTCCAGCCTTATGATCAACCTAGTACCTGTTTTTTTGTTACTATCTTTTTTCACCTTCTGGACCCTGAAGTCCAGCCAACGCTGCAGTAATGCTTTTCTGCAGTGTCAACGAACCAACATTTCCGTTCTTGATTTGTATCTACACTAACATTTTTGAGGGTCTTCGGACCCTCCCCACCTTACGGAATATCTTCTTTTCGTGTCTAGTGTTGTTTTTCTTCCTTTCTAGTTTTTGCCTGTTTCACAGAGGTAAACCTTTGGTGGGAAATATGGCGTTTGCGGTTATGGCTTTGGGCTATTGTTATTGGAAAGGTGCCATGGTGTTTTTGTTTCTGTGTATTTATTGTCAATGAATTTTTTGAAATCAAATGAACTCTGTGATGTCCCCAACAACGTGGTGAACAATCCACTAGTTTACGCCACATTTTGTTTACAAAAAGAAAGATATCCAGGTTATGGATGAATCAAAGGATTTGCTATGTACAACATACAGGAATTAAAATCTCCATCCATTGTGGAGATCGAAAAAGCTAGCAATACATGAAGGGTTCGAAGAATAGAAAGAAGAACGAGCAGAAATCAGAGGGCCTTCCCAGCAGTAGAACAAGTACTAAAAATAAGCGATTATGCCCCGGTCTGCCGTGCAGACAAGAGCCTCCATGGTATAGGACGGAGAATGGTACAGTGACATTAAGCATGACAATCATTCGGGGGTTGTAAGGATATGGGGGAGTTTTCGCGGAGGGTTGAGTCGAGGAGGTGTAAGAATATGAATCAGACGCAGGGGAACGGATAATGGTAGATATGCATCTGAGATGCAAGCAAAGCAAGGTAGACATCGAGCCTGGACTGGAGCGAGCTTCGAATCGGGGATGGACGGCGCAGTGTGTATCAGTTCTTCATGGTTTCCAGGAAGGAATCCAGGTTGTATTCTTCCTGGTACTGGCGGTCATCCCAGAGCTCGCCCAGATCGTCTAGCCAGCCCTTCTTGCCCTTCTCCTTGACCTCGCCGTCAATATCAACCATGTCGACTTCGTTGCCGGCTGTGTCACTTGGCTTCTCGGCTGTCTCTGCCGTTTCGCCGAGATTGAACAGGTCAAGCAGTTGGTCTGTGTCCATTGTTCCAAGCCCAGCGTTCTGTTGATTGACCACGGTGGAGGCGACGTCGATCTTGAATCGTTGCAAGCTATGGCGGGGTTCATGTTAGTCTCTGTGCATCTGTAGAGTTCATGTGGAATGATAATAACTTACTTCAGGATCTTCTCCTCCAGGGTACCTCGCGTGATCAGGCGGTACACGTTGACAACCTTCTTTTGGCCGATACGATGAGCACGGTCCATAGCTTGGATATCTTTCTGTGGGTTCCAGTCATGCTCCACGAAAATGACGGTGTCTGCACCAGTAAGGTTGAGACCCAATCCACCAACACTGGTGGTCAGGAGTAAGACGTCGTAACTAGGGTCGGTGTTGAATCGGTTAACGATATCCTGGCGCTTGGTTGCTTCCACGCCTCCGTCCAGGCGAAGGTATTGGACGGATGGGAGGAGTTTCTTAAGGACATCGTTCTGCACAATGTCCAGCATCTCCTTCATCTGACAGAACACAAGAGCTCGGTGGGGGCTGACATAGCTTGCGCCTGTATCCAGTTCACCCTCTGCTGTGTGGTCAAGGCCAATGCCGCAATCCACCAGCAAGTCTTTCAGGGCGTTTAGCTTGGGCGCGTGGGAAAGATCTCTGATGTTCGATCGCTTGGCAGTCAAGAAGGATTGCACCTCGTTGTACTGTTTGTGGCCTTCCTTGACAACCAAGGCAGGAGAGTTACATAGACGTCGCATGTATTGAAGCGCCTGGAAGATATGCTCTTTGTCGCCTCGGTCTGCGCTGCCCACCTTGTCTGCCAACTCCTTCTGCTCCTTTTTGGAGAAGTCCTCAAACAATTTCTTCTGCAGTTCACTTGGATCGCAGTAGTAGTTCTGAATAATCTTGGGAGGAAGATCATTCAAGACTTCCTCTTTCAGGCGACGGAGTAGGAATGGAAGGACCTGTTTGTGCAGTGCCTCGATTGCTAAAGCACCTGCCTCTTGTTCCTTGGAAGAGGATTTGCTGAAACGGCTTGCTGCAATGGGCTTAGCAAACCGATCCAAGAAGACCTTCTCTGTTCCCAAGAAACCGGGCATCAAGAAGTCAAACAGTGACCACAGTTCGAGGACATTGTTCTGGATTGGAGTACCTGACAGGATCAGACGATGGTTGCTGGCTAACTTCTTAACTGAAGACGTGATTTTGGCCTTCGGGTTCTTGATAAGATGGCCCTCGTCGAGCACGCAGTAGTTGAAGTTGATAGGGCAGAGAATATCGTTGTCATTGCGACAAACATCATAGGAAGTTACGATGACATCTGTGGTAGCCAGTAGCGGTTGAAGTCTCGACCGTTCCGCAGGAGGGCCGACATATGCAATGCAACTGAGGAATGGGGCATACTGCTTGACCTCCTGCTGCCAATGTCCAGACAGGGAAGGTGGACAGACAATCAAAGAAGGCAGTTTTCGAGAGTCTGTTGATTGACTCTTGGCGAACTCCTCTGCACGCATATGGTGGTCACTTGCCACGATGCAAATTGTCTGCAGGGTCTTGCCAAGACCCATGTCGTCGCAAAGAATACCATGAAGATTGTAGCGATTGAGGAAAGCAAGCCAATTGACACCATCCTGCTGGTAAGGTCGAAGCTCAGCCTTGATCGCGACTGGAATTTCGAATGGCTCGACCTTACGCACGTCCAGCATCTGGGACATGAACTTCCTTTCTCGGTCACGGCCCTCGAGCAACTCTTCTGAGAAGCCAGGTGGGTCGGGAATACCGGCCTCCAGGGGAACCAGTTTGACAAGGGTGGCGAAGGATGTTGTTGCTAGAAGACGCACATCATTGTCGGAGTCGCTCATTCGCCCAAGGACAGGAACCACCAAGAAGATGACATAGGGGAGAATTCCATCTTCCATAACATGGATCAGATGATAAATACACTCAATCGCACCTTGGCGGTGATTGACATCCAACCCATTGTTGATAATTGGTAAGACCTTTTCAACCAGCATTGTCATGCCCTTGACGGTGATAACACTACAAATTGTAGCGAAACATTTGGCTGCTGCGTAGCGGATGACGGAAAGTCGGCACTGCAAACCCTTGGCGATAATCGGCATAAGGTCGATAACCCATTCGTGGAGACCCGGATCGAACTTGGGCAGCAGAGCCCGCAGCGTGGATAGGCCATCCACAATCTCTTGGCCAAGTTCATTCTCTGGGTTAGTGATGTCCTCGGGAAGTTCATCTTCTGCCAAAGCATCTCTCAATGGCCGTTCAACCAATTTCGCGAGATTCGGAACCTTCTCCAGAAGCTCAGCGCCGAACTTAACTGCCAGCTGCTCCAGCGCATCCTTAGCACCACGGCGCATAATTCGTGCCTCTCTTGCCTCTTTTTCGAATTTGGCCGCATCTGGATGGTCGCGTCGGTCCTCTTCTTTGCGTAGCGACAAGATTGATTTCTCCAATTGCGCGTTGTGGGGGAATTCAGGTGTCTCGGAAGTGTCCACACAGCAGTATTTGACCAAGTTTCCAATAATTTTGTCCACTGGTCCGCGCTTCGTGGCGGCCGTGTAGTGTTCGATAAGACCTGCCACTGCCGTCGCAGAGCGCTGCTGAAGTTCTACATTCTCTTCTTTCTTGACACTGTCCATCATACCCTTAATGATGTGGCCAGGCTTCTTAGGGATATCCCGCAACGCAACCAGGGCACCAGCAGTTGCAGCCAGGACACGCATGTCCCGCTGTTCCCTCATCAGTCGTGCCTCCTCGACAGCGGATTGTGCAGTGGTACGAGTGTCATTCAAGACTTGAGTAGCAGTAATTCGTTGGGCCGGTGTGAGGTTTTTCTTCAGTCGATCAAAGTCAGGGCCAACAATTTTCTCAGCGTCTGCCAAGGAAAATGCATTAGGCCCGGCTTCTGAGTCGCCTTGGACGACCACAGCCAAGGTTGGCAGCCGAGAAGGTGCCACATGCGCATGATCCCGGAATGTATTCAACAGTGAATGGCACTGGGAGCGCGCGACATGAAGGTAGCACGCAATGTCCGCATACCAGGATGGGCGCTCGCCTTCGAGAATTGGTCGAAGGCGGTCACACAGAGACGAGCGATATTTGCTCTCTGGTCCGGAGTGGCGAGCATACTCTTCGATGACCATGGCTGAAGCAAGCTGCGTTGTGGAAGCAGAAACATTAAGACCATCCAGGATTGCTGGCCAAAGACTTGGGAGTTCATGTTTGTCCCAGAAAGATATCAGCCTGCCCAACGCCTTCGCGGCATAGATCTTGGATCTCAGCATGGTATCTGCACCAACGAGATCGATATCACCGGAAAGCATGTGTCCGTCCACATTGTGAGCTGAGGGCGGGGGTGGTTCTTTTTCCTTCTTCTCCGATTTGCGTCTCCGTCCCACTTTGATCTCACTCCCGCCCAGAATAGAAGCAGGGGGAGAGCCTTTAGATGGCGTGGGGGCCGGGAGAGCGATGGAGAATGGCAGACCAGACGGTTTGATAAAGAGCGAGGTGTTCATGGGGATCGGGTATCGGGGAACGCCGAAAGCGCCCAGAGTCAGAGTGACAAGAGGCTGAATGGAGTCCGACAACTCTTCTTCGGATTTGAATGAACCGCGCAGCTCAACAACGTTGAGAAGTTCAGACCACACTTGGCCAGACAGTTTTAGAACACCCTCGTTGCGCTCCACGAGAAGATTTTGGAAGATCAAGCGCAATGCCTTACCATCTACCCAATCTGTGGTGCCCTCGCCCTCCAGCTTCAGGAATGTCATGAGAGCCCGTAGGACAGCCGAGCGAACGCTGGTGATGGTATGGCGGAGGAATGGGTAGAGGCGGGGAACAAGCTTTCCAAATGACGCTTCCGGATCATCTGCAGCGTTAGCCTTCATGGCATCCAGAACTTGAGAGAACGTGCACAGCTTGGCTAAAAGGTCCATCACAGAGCCTGTACTAGCACTGAGATCGTCCTGCAGATTGGAGAGGCAGTCCCAGACGATGTTCATCAGAGGGCCAAGAGTGCCAGTCCGGGAGGAGACAAACTCCTCTGCAATAGGAACAAGCGTGGCGGCACTAACAGCCCGGACGTCATCGTCGTAATCAGCGAGGCCTTTCATGACAGCTTCCAAGACGCCATCCATCATGTTGGAATCCTTGACAAGTAAGTCCTTTCGAACTGCGACGAGGTACCGCAGACCGATCATACCACCATGGCAAACCTCCCATACCGGACGGTCCAGTCCCAGATCAGTCTGTATTATGATCCGGTATAGGCATCGGTAGACCGCTCGAACTGAGTTCGGGTGTAGGTGTGATAGAAGAGCACCAAGAGTCTGACCCACGGTTTCACGAATTGGGGCAACCACATTGTCTGAAATGTAATCACCGAATCGATCAAGCATCAGAACACAAAGTAGTCGGCATGAGAGGTCATCCAGCCACCGGCGGTTGAGTGCATCGTTTTCTGAACGACTTTTTCCATCCAGGCGGCCAGCTGCCACGCCCTGGACCCTGATTACTTCACGCAGGGCCATTGCGGCGCCATGTCGAACTTCCCAGTTGGAATCAAAGATGTCCATAGTCAAGAATTCACACATATGTTCAAGAGGCCATCCTGCACCCTGTTCCACAATCTCTGGCTGGATATGAGGTCGCTCTGGGACAGCAGCTCCTTTGAATTCGGTGACAAGCTTAGAATCGTCATCTTCTTCAGTGCGTTCAAAGGAAAAGTAATCAGGTTTTGTCTCGCCGTTCTGATCATCTCCTTTCTCTGCTTTGACTGGGTAGGGAGTTGTGGCCACAGGGGTTGTGACAATATCGGACTGTCGACGAGAAGACAAATCGACGACACGGACTTTGTTGGCCCCCATCTTGGCATTCTGTTTGTTTTTCCGCTTGAGTTGATTGAGCTGTCGTTTGCTCAGCCCCCCGTCCTCCTTCGTCGCACTTTCACTAGGCGAGGAGGGTCGGCGGGAGGGGGCTTCATGCAGACTCTTGTGATGAGAGATTGGCGGAATAGTTGGCTCATGCTTTGGGGCAGGAGTTACCACTTTAGGGGCTAATTCGATATCCTCGATCAGGTCTTCTTCAAGGTATTCGCCTTCGAGACCCAGCCGCGAAGTCAAGGTCTTCTTCTGATGCTTTAGGCGTGAAGCTGGTTCCATGGACGCAAGAGAGTACTCATACTCCTTGCCCGCACTTCCGAGCAGCCGCTTACCGTATCTTAAAACGGAAGGGATGTCCAAGGTGTCGAGTTTGAGGAAATCATCGGCCAGGACAGGCTCTTCAGATTTGACCTCGGACTTGATCTGCAGTCCATCGTCCTCGTTTGGATCATAAATATCTGCGTTAGAGACGATCAGTCCAATAGCTTTGGCAGAAGCTGTCCTTGTGTCCCAGGACTTGGATCTGAGGTAGGGCAGGATGCGCCCGAGTAGATTAAACAATTCATCTGGATGCTGCTTCTGCACATCTGCAAGCTGCTGAGCAGCAGTATTACGAATCAATTGAGTACTGCCCGTCTCGAGTAGCCTGTGTTCTCATTGGTTAGTGGTCAGTGGTTTCACGTGATTGCACGCATTGGGTCAAAATACTCACGTGACGAGACGGTCGAGTCTAAATGGGTTAGCTTCACGTGACAGGCGCGTAGTGATTGGTTGAAGGGGCTTACCGGGAAGCCATCGCGGGTCTTCACTTTTCTCCCGACTATGCGGCACAATTTGAATAAAGGGAAGGGAAAAAAAGAGAACACCGCAAAGAAAAGAGCAATTGCGCGCGACAAAGCGCGCAATTAGGGTGGAAGGACCTCGATATGAAAAACACAGACCAAACGCCCAACACCTCAAGCCGCGATGCTGAGTCAGCGGGGGGATTTAGATTTAGTACACAAGAGCGAGGGTCGAGGTCACGCAGCCGGGTTTATATCATTGGGGGTGCTTCTGCCCGGCGCGCTGGTCCATGTTTGGGTCACTCCGCCTAGGCCGTTTGTGGTTTAGCGCGGGCGGTGGGCTTCCACTCACAGCGCGCCGATTTTTTTTTCTGCTGCTGAAAGGATCACGTGAGTCCACGAAACGCGTTAGATGACATAGAGCATTTAGATTGATCAAAAATACCTAATTCAATGGTATTAAAGATATTATGATGGTGCGAACTTCCGTGAATTCAAGTAAAGGGTTATTTAAGAATTCGTTCAAGCTTTGAAGGAAGGAGGGAGCAATGCCAAGACATGCCAGATGGCCTCTTCAAGATTCAAGGAATCATGAATGATCAGCAGTGCATGGACATCAAGGTAGGTGATGGTTTCATGGTTTCATGATATTTGAAAGATATATGGTCGGGCTTCGATGCCAGAAGTGATGCTTTTCTATACTTATACGAACATACATAAGTGTAAATCCAATTTTGTTGCTTCTTCCAAATGCATTGATCTACCTAGCGAAGTATATATATATGTCATGTAGAGTCTTATATTTGACATCTTGTTTTCCTCCATGCATTACTTTCCCACATTATCCCCTCGAGCGGAGCACATAAATCATGTCTACAAGCCTAGATCTTTGTTATAAAGATAGCCATGGGCCTATAGTGTCATACAATCTTCAAAGTATAATTCCTTGAAGTATATAAAAGAAAACCAGCGATACAAAGAACCCCGGGATAAGCGGCTAGGCGCGTGGGACTGGTAACTCGACCTATTTCCCTGTGCCCAATCAAAATCCATGCTTATCTCGTCAATTAGACTTCTGAGATCGGATATATCTCGTCCTACATGGCAGCATCCCCCAGTTCCGAAATCCATTATGGATCGAGCACACGAAACTAAGGATAAAATACTGTTTGTCGTTGAATAGGAGTATCATTTCGCACCGAAAGACCGGAAAGTCAACCAGTTGAGCGTTTCTGTACAGTCACAGGCCCCGGGCAAAAGTCCCGGGGCGGAAACACGGAATCACACGCATTGAAAAAGAATAAGCAAATCCTTCCCGTTCACCGTTGGCTCAGCACGCTGGCTGCCTCCTCTTCCTTCCCAAGTAGACCCAAGCTCCGGATTTGCTCGGCCTTAGGGGCATTCTCTCGCGGGTGTGCAGCCTCGGCCTTGCGATAGGCAGCTTGCATCTTCATAGTGCGGAGAGCCTATTGTTCCAATTGCATATTATTAGACCCAGGTCATTCATTCAAGTGTGTAGGTATCTCAGTCGAACGGGAATTGCCCTTACCTCTTTCCGGTGGTGAAGGCACTCATAGTAATCGTCGAGGGCGGGCACACACTTCTTCTTGCCGCTCGCACCATCGCCCGAGTTCACCACGTAGCAACCAAGAACCTCTTGCCAGAAGGGGTAGCAGCGGCCGGGACCTAGAAATAGCCATAGTGCGTTAGCCGGTTGTATTCGCGGGGGAGGGAACTGCGTGCGCAAGTTGTGATCCGAGGGCATGTCGGTGCAGACCCGAACAGGTTTCCCGGGGATGGGGGAAATGAGCACATACCGCCGTTGTTACCGTAACCGGAAGCCATTTTGATATGTAGAAGAAGGTAATTGAGTAAGTGGTAGGCACAGAGACCGCGAAAAAGGTAGTGATGAAGTGCCGGTGGATGCGACTCTTCCCTTTCGTTTCCGACTTGGTCTGTGCGCCCCGCCGTATGCAACATGGTCATCACCAACTATGAGGCCACCTCACTAGACTGCCTCGTCTCTTTGGCTCGATCATGGCTCTCGAAGAGCTGTCCGATGCGCATGCTATTCTACTAGCTACACAATTCTGCGCAGCTGGTAATGTGGCGGACTTGCCTATTCTAAAGGCCCGGTTTCCCCATTGTCTTCCGTTGGAACGCCTCCTGCGCATCATCTTGACCTTTCTCCCAGAGAGTACGGAGCCCTCTCAATACACCTCGGTGCTACAAGAGCTAGCAAATAGCTCTAATCTGCCATCCGACCGATCGATCGATACCTCTGCCGTCCGGGACTTGTCTGAATCGCTCGCAAGAAAGCGCGTGCGGAAGCTTCATTTACGGCCACTGCAACGCCCTGACGAGGAAGACGAGATAGCTTCAGCAGATCCTTTGACAAAATTCCTTATCCACCGGGCACATCTGATCGACTCGGAAACAGCACTCCAGCCTCTTATCCTCGAACTTATCCTCCCATTCTACGAGAACTCGCTCATTATTCGAACATGGCTGATATCGAGCTTGTTACCATTGCTTCGACTGAACTACGAATTCTACGCCCATCGCGACGAAACTATATCTCTTGAGATCCTGGAGTCTATGGACGATCAAACCGCGGTCAACATTCTCCTTTCTTTGATGAGCTCCGAAGGAAGCAACATGGACTTGGTCAACAACTTGAGGGGTCTGATTGGACCTTGGCTCTACGGGGGTAATCGGTCAAAACGGCGAAGGCTTAACGAAGCGGCTCAGCAGAGCTCAGTTTCTTTCATTGAGGGCTCCGAGAAACCCCAAGCAACTGAACTGGCTGGATGGGAACACGTGAACGAATGGCTACTGTCGCGGAGTCTTGTAGACCGCGACAGCGTTGTCAGCGCCTACACCCACTGGGACGGACCATCAGATGTGGACTTGGGGGGTTATGACAATGCCGGCACGCAATTGTCCGAACAGCAGGTGAGAGATTTGCAGGTTCGATACGGCCAGTCCGGTCTTGCTGTGGTGTATGCCCATGCAGACTCATCAATGGCTGTGCTGGAGGGCTCATTCCAGGTCTTAATGAGGGTCGCAAAGCTCCTCGATCTTGAAGACAGCTTGTACCTCATTTCTGATTCGGAACTGCCATCTGTGCACTATGATACTGAGTCAATCTGCTCGACATCCCGTGCATCCCTATTGCAGAACTCCCTTTTGAGACCGACAAACCCTCTTACAATACCATCACCCCCATCGATCTCGTTTCTTAGCGCTTTACTTCTCTCCCTTCGTATACTGACCGAACTGGGTCATCTGGTTCCCTGTCGGGTTGTGGCAAATATGTGCCTTCACAGCACCGAGGAAATGCAACTGGCAGAACTCAAAAATGTAGTGAATTCGACTGTGAAGCAACCGAGTGTAAACCAAGATTGGTCTATGGTTCGACAACGATTGCTTTGGCTTCGAGATTGGCAGGCGGAACAGTCTGACAACGCCTGGGACGAACCTTCACCATACCATGGACTCTTCTGGCGGATCCCGTGCGACACGGTTGAAACGGAGATCTTGAAGGCATTACTGGCAGCGAAAGGTAATGTGACCCGAATTCACTCTTCGTTGTTAATACTGATGTTGTTTCTAGAGTATCAATTGGCTATCGATATATATACCAACTCTAAACTAGCACCACTCAATCCTGCTCAGGTGGAAGCTGCGGTTCAAGAGGCCATATTCACAGCGTATGATAATGCAAGCAACGGAAATCGAACCCGGGGTGGAATGAAGAGAGCTTATGACATGTAAGTGGTCCTACTGAAAGAGAGCTTATGGACTCGGATCCTGACAGTAATTCAGTTTACAATCATTCACATCACACTTCCCGAAGTCTGTTGTATTCAAACAGATCCACGCCCTCATCGCTGCAACACACGCACTCTCATACTATTCGCTGACCCTGGAACATGGTGTTCCATTCCAGCCTGTTAGCATTCGTGTGCATCACGACCCCATCCTCTTGATTGAGAAAGTACTTGAGCAAAACGCAAAGAGCTACACCAAACTAGACGATCTTCTCTCCATCGGACGAAACCTAGTTGCCGCAGGCGTTCCCACCCAGGCGGCATCACACAAAGCCGAAGACGAGCCACCTCGCCATAAACCTCCAAAGGAGCACGCCATCCTCACAGCAGAACGCCGCATCACCTCCCTAGCAATTGCCTCCGCTTTATCCGCCAACGACTTTGGCACAGCCTACTCCTACATCCTAACCCGACTAACACCCCCATCCCTCCTCTCAACCTCCTCCCCCCTTCTAAACACCACCTCCGTCCCCGACGACATCACCTGGCGCGCCGTCTACAACGCAGGTCGCTACCGCGCCACAACACCAACCCATCCACCGCCAACCCTCCAATCCCAAATCTCGCATCTCTCTCAGCGAATGGAACTCCTCTCCCTCGCACTCGTCCTCGTCCCATCTCCAGACCCACTCCCAGAAATCCTCGGCGCCTGGCGTCGCTGCGATGAAGAACTCACCTCGCTGCGCGCGCGCGAGCAGCAAGAAGAAGACCTCTGGGACAGAAAAGGCGACACACTGACCTCCGTCCCGGGCGGATTCGGGCCCTCGGACTCAGAGCGTGACGCCTTTGACACGGAGCAGCAGCGTGCCGCGCGCCGTGCGCGCGCTGCAATGCCGAACTCCCATCGTCACGAGGCGCCCATGGGTCTATTTGAGGTTGCTCGTGGCGCGGCTTTGGCGCTGCATAAGAATGCTTTCCCGTTGAGGGGCGCAGCTGATAGTTCGGCGCCGCTTGCCACTCGGGATGATGATCGGCCACTGTCGCCGGATAGTGAAGGTCGTGTTAGGAAGAGGGATATGGTTAGCAATATGATGACTGGGGGCTTGGTTAGTGGGATTGGTTGGGTTCTTGGCGCTGATCCAGTGAGCAAGAAGTAGGGGAGGGGGGAACGATATGGGGTTGCGAGTAACTGAAGGTTGGAATTCCTTACAGTTTCTTCTGTCGTTGACGAGGATGCGTATTGAAACCTGTGCGGTATGTAGCTTTTATGATAACAATGAAACATTTCCCCCCTAGAAGCATAAGAACTGGTTGTTCAAAAATAGTTGTTTTAAAGCCATGGCATGGTTGGTTGTATATAGAAACCCAGCAATTCTCCGGAGTTGATATTCTACTACAACGTGGACAGTCTTAAAATGGCCAGGTTCGTACGTTTATCCTTGTACCCATATACATGTAAGCAAAATAAAAGACAAGATGCAATGGTATTAAGTGCCTAAGTATGTCCCAAAGGAAGTCTCCAAAGCATTGCAACACTCCCGCATCCAGTGCAAAGCGAGAAATAGACCCAGAATATAACCCTAAAGCAGACTAAGCAAGCGAGCTGTACACTAAAAACAAAACGCGATATACGAAGATGGAGAATATGTCCAGGCTCGAGATGTGACAGAACAAACCAAAGCAAAAGGAGAGAGACCAGTCCATCGTAAGGAGATCGAGGGGAAAACAGTGAGAATCAAGGAGAGGGCGAAAATGATCGAAGGGTATGCGATGCATGGAGAATGTCAGGCCATCAAGGATCGTAGGAGGTGAAGCGTAGCCGATGAGATTCGTGTCGAAGAAAAAAGGAAAAAGCATTTGCTGATGATAAGGGGGTATGAGAGTAATGTCAAGCTCCGCGAGTTCCGGCCCGGGGAGCCAGCGGAAAGCACAAAACGCAGATGGATACGAAGTAGAGTCGTGATAAACGGGGTTGAGTTGTTGACAGCCAGGTCAATCCATGGGGTCCAGCCACTCATACTCAAAAGAAAAGCAGCAAAGCAGCAAAGCACCCTCAAACAAAAGGGTTCTCCGGGACATGTTTACTCTTTCCAATCCCACACCTGCCTTATAAAGTTCGTCATGTTGACTTTCTTGTTTCTCATATCCTGCACCCATGGATGTTCCAGCATCCGCCAGGGTGTTGCACGTCGAGGGGGTTCTTTTTCCAAGCTGGTGATCAAGTTAGCATTCAGAAAAATAAAAAATGAAAAGACAAAGTACATACCAGCATTCGATGAAGTATTTGAAGTTGTCCGACCAGCGAATGCCATTTTGTGGCTCATCCTTCAACTTGGGAATCGGCTGGCGGACGATATAAGTTAGGAGATCTATTAGCCCTGCACGGGGTTGCATCTCAGTCCCGTCGGCAGGGAAGGGGAATCGGTGCTGCGCGACTTCCAGCAAAGTCACACCGAGAGACCAGACATCGGAGGTAATGGTGTATGATTGACCAGTAATGCGCTCTGGGGCCATATAGTAGGAAGTGCCAATGAAGGTGTTGGCGTCGCCCTTGGTACCGAATTCACCGCTGACACCAAAGTCACAGAGTTTGACCTTGCCATCACGACACAGGAGAATGTTCGATGGTTTGATGTCTAGAAAATATTAGCCATTCATGGTCAATGTATATCGTGAGATAAAGGTCCATACCTCGATGAATGATCTTTCGGCTATGGAGATAGGTCAACCCATTCAAGACACCTTCTGCGACCTTGCCAAGGACCTTCTCTCCAGTGCGACCTCCAAGCTTTTTGACCTCTTTATAGATGCTGTCCAGACTTCCACCTTCACAGAATTCCATGGCGATAGAGATGGTGCCAGTGGATTTGTCCATGAAAGCACCATAGTAACGACAGATGTGGTGCGAAGCACAGTCTTTGTTGAAGTTAAGCTCACGAACAATTTGTTTCTTGACATCCGGGTTGGGGTCCGTAGTAATGATCTAGTATGAGATGTTAGCTTCTATCACCAGGAGCAGGTATGCAAAAGTTGACCAGCCAAAGCAACACACCTTCAATGCAAAAACGGTCTTTCCCTCCTTGAGTCGGCATCGGGTGACAGCTCCGCCAGCACCCTCTCCCAGACTTCCCAGTTCAACAATCATATTCTGTTCACTGGCCGCGTGCCAGCCTTCATCATCGAGATCATCCACATCGAGGGGCCGGCCCTTCTCTAGACACAATTTGTCCAGATCGGGGAGGAGGCCGTTTACGTTGTTTTCACGGTCTCCGTTCTCGCGATCCGAGTACACTGAACTAATGGCCGAGGACGGGTCTGACGAGCCATCCGGCTGTCGGAGGCCCATGGCGAAATTGATTGTCGAATATGAAGGGTTTGAAGAGGCTGGTCCGTTGGTCTGGATTTTTAGACTAGGCGTACCTCCCCCTCCTAGGCCATTTGTACTCAGTGGGGGCGGGGCGGGTCGACCGTTCGGCATGAGGGCTGGCTGGGATACATTCTGCTGACCGCCCATAGGCGTCGCAAGATGCAGTCGTGGTGGTGCTGGTCGACCCGATGGGCGAGGCTGAGGTTGGAGTTGGGTTTGGATTTGAGGTACTTGGGCGGGGGCGGGATTGCCATTGACGGGTTTGGCGCTAGGTGAGGGGGGAATGCCTAACGTGAGCTTCGGGGTTCGTGGGCTGCTGTTATTGTTGCGAGCACCAGGAACCGGTGGACGAAGAAGAGGAACGGGGGACGACATGGCGAGATTGTTTTGCCTTTCGCCAGGCAAGAACAACTCGTTTGGATCTGCGAGAGTAGCCACAGTGTCGACCTTGGACCAGTCCGCCTTGGTGAGTCCGGGGAGGGGAAAAGACGGATTGGAGTGAACGAAAAAAAAAAAGATGTGAAAGGCAGAGCAGAAGGAGAAGTAGAATCAAAGGTGAAAACACATGCAAAGACAGAAGAGGCAGAGGCAGAAGTAGAAGTAGAAGAGATAAGGTAGAGAACAAACGAGTGGAGTTGAGAAGTTACCGAGAGATGCGGCAGGTGACTTCAATGTTTTTACTCCACCATATAAGAAATAGACTCCTTCGTAATCCTTATAGGGTATATTTTAAGAAATGAGGGTCTAGTTCAAACGTTTGTAGGACTTGGAAACTCTCTTCTCTTGAGAATATTAATAGAGCGACACAGCCGACAACAGAGGTCGGGCTATGGTGGGGCCTCTTATGTTTCAGAAAGCGCCTGAGCTGAAACACATGTCTATGATGTCGAATGTGACTACGGAGTAGAATATAGGTACTCCGTACAATTCAATGTCTTTATTTTTGTTGATTTGGATCTTTCATTCTTTTTTCATTCTTTTTGTGATTATAAGGGGAAATCAACAGAGAATTCTCCCGAGTACCATGGTTCATGTGTTTCTCCCCTTTTTTGATTTTTATACATACATAACTACCTATATACCTAACTATGTACATACATACTACAATAAAGAATCAAACTAATAACTCAAACAATATCTCTACTGTCAAATGTTCTTGTAAACTTACGTTGTTGCCTTGGAGCCGCAATTACTGGGCAGACATACAGGCAAACCGTCAAGACATCATTGCCAGCACATTCAAGCCTCCAGGGCTATCCCCCACCAGAGAATGACCTATCACAGGCGATAGAGATCTTACCCGGCTGTACAGCCTTACAGAAGTACCAAATTTTTACAATCTAACATGTTAAATGATACAATCTCCAGTTATATCCAATTATATCCTGCTATATTGGGAAGGGTAATATGGCAGGATATAAAAAAAACTACCTATAGATATGTCATTGAGGGGCTAATCGAGGGCTAATTCCAGGCTAATTCTAATGCTAAGATTCGATCCCTTGGAAAGGTGTGGCTTGGCCCAACCCTATGGCCACGCAATGAGACCCGATGATGACATGGGCGGGCCCGGAAACCCTAGTCGATCCGCACCAGTAGCATTTCAGGTGTCACTGATTTTTTCTCCCGAAATGTGGGCGTTAAGCAGATCGTTCATGTACTCCGTACTCCGTACTAGAGTACAGAGCACTGTCGAAGTGTTTAATTTCAAGGTTATGATTTAAATTAGACCTGATCCTTGCCGGGAGAGCCGGTTCCAAGTCCTATAGATGGGGCCAATCGTACAACATCGTAGATAGCCCCAGTGTGGATATCACAAATTGGGACAAGCACCGGTAAATCTCGATCTAAATTTGGGTTCAATGAGGTCCAGGAAGCTTAAGAATGCGGATAGAATTAGTTGTTGTATATGTTCTGTGCACAAAGTAGACTGACTCCACCGACAGTGGAATAGTTGGTCTTGATTGATGTCTAACCTAGCTAATGTAGAGATAATATCATGAAAACCCGGAAATCGTATGCTTGTCTTCAAAAAGCCTGATACTAATAATCCCGATAAAGCTATCCTAGCGTAAGCGAGCCATATCCAAGAACCTCGCTGTTTGATCTTCCATCTTACTGGCGCTTCAAGCAAGACCATATCACAATAAACCGATTAAAGGCCACGGCAATCTCCAATTCATAATGATTAAAAGATCTTCAACGCCGCACTTGAAAGGCACCGCGCAGAGCAGCTATTTCTTCCGATCCTTTCGAGATAGCTTATATCATACATATGAGCTTCCACGAGTGTTGCCTTGTATCACACGGCACCACCGAGCCCATTATGGTACGAAAAGAATTCTGGATTCCGTACTCCATACGGAGTATTCGATAGAATATTGAAATAAACCCAATGGGCCTATTATTCTTCTCGGTGCCGCTCGCTTGTGTCATCAGCGCTAACAAATGACGCGTTAATGCTGATCGGTCGGGTTGGGTGACGGATAGGTGATTGCTGATGGCGATCACATGAAATCGGATTCTGCAAAGTGGACTGCAACATAGGCGACGTGAGGAGGTAGCAGGTGAGGACAGTCTCTCATTAAACCAGAATTGATGTCTTGGGTGGGCACTAAGGACATCATCCTACAATATAAGTCTATTAGTACTATGTGAGTGGGAACAAGGTCTCTGGGATTTGTCGCATCAAAATCCAAGCCATTGAGCAGTAGGAAGTTGACTTAGATGTCAATCACAAATCTCTCGACTTGGCCGATGTGATATTCTTCTCTTGCTCATGGTGCTGCAAGATACTCAGGAAATGTCAAAGGACGTGAAGTGAGAAGGGTATTTCCCAGGTCTCCCAGAATGTGGCATGAGAGGAAACAGCCCCTTACCCTGAACAACAGAGACTCGGGGACAACTGAGGTCAAATGAGGAAGGTCAAGGATATCCCACGCGATAGGCGAGGATGAAAAAGCCCACCTGGGCAGGTCCACTCAAATCATTATCTCACGAACGCCCCTATCATCGATGGTATGGCTCAGCGTTGTGCTATATATATCGAACACACTCCACCAATAATTATATCCTACAAAGCTAATTGTAGCCAAAGATAGTATCAAAGATGAGTATGGGGTTGATAAGGGTACGGCCTTACCATACAATGCACATTGAAATAGAATGTAGGCGCGATCTATTGAAAAAGGGGCCACGAAGAGCAAGCATTCAATAATAACGGCATGTGGAGTCTGGGGGCGCCACGAGGTCTACGGAAACCGCTTGGAGCGAACAACCCCCTATCATGGAGCCGGGACAACGAAGGGGTCTAAAGTTAAAGGCGTGAACCGTGCTAAACGATCATTGGCTATGAAACATTGCCTACAGTAGGTTTACTCTGTACCCTGACCCTGACTTGCCCTAGCGGTCGAACCGCTTCGAAAGTGTGATCCAAGTTCTCGACATAGGAATTGGATGAAGATCGACACGCTTTAATGCTGCAGGTCAATCACAATGTAATACGGGGTATTGTGTATGTATATCTATTTCTAAATACTCCGCACTCCGTACACATTTCGAAAAAACAGATACGGAGTACTCCGTACAGAAAGTAAAATCGACTGTGCAGCTTGAGTGGTGTAACGGACTCCGAATTACAGCATATGGGCCATGCCAGGGACACCCAATCACACGGCTAGACACACGGCTAGACCCCGATATTAGTTTCTCAAATTGCGCTTGGGCATTGAATTCCACATTGCCTAGCACAGGGGCATGAGATGCAAGCATCGTCAAACACTATGACCGGAAGTAGAACAATGCGGTCTAGCCAGTATGGCGTGAAGCGAGACCTTCCCGTTTCGGGGGACAATTCGAGCAGTGGCGTTGTTTTTCGGGTTTTCGGTTTCGTTTTCCTAAAATTGGCCGAGTTTATGATATTACGGTGATTGCGCGATGGGGATGCATAGAACATGAGTAAGAAATGGCAGTTCTTTTATATCAAGATACATGGTTAACATACAAGAAAGAAAGTGTCGGACGACGATATACTGAGTGTCCCGGAGGACACAGTACAGAGCCATAAATTAAGATCCACAGAAATTGGATGTAATAATACTTTGTACTGAAAAAGGTAGTACGGAGTACTCCGTACCGTCGTAAGTAATAATTAAGTCATAATACAAAGGATGTCTCGGGATTCGCTCCGACAAAGTCGAAAGTGTGTCTGGGTTCCATGTTAAGATGAACGTCCAGAGAAGGAACCAATCCCATTTCGCAAGTAAAGTGCATATCATCGTGGATTCGCCCTTGCACAGTACGTTCTCTTGGCTAAATAAATGGCGGGCTGTTCAGGGGTAAGTGGAGATGAGCAGAGACCCACGGGGAAGTGCTAACAACTGGGATGCCAGGAACGGGTAGTGGATCAGCGATGCGGTCTGAAACATCAAGATTAGAAAGAAAAATACAAAAATAAATACGGAGAGAGAGGTTGTAAAGTACTACAACATATGTAGGATTGAAGTTCAACTCTTGCCATGGAGTATGTACATCTACAGAGTATTTTATAAGATTTGATATGTGTATACCGTACTCCATACCACATACTCGGTCAGGGTCAAAGTCTCCAAAGTCGATCGTCATAAGTTAACGCTAGGAACGCTAGCGGGTCAAAATTACCAGTCAACCTGGTACCCCTGGCATCGATCCAATCATAGAATGGAATAAGTGAAGGCTGTGCGAGGGTCAAGTTCTAGGTACATGACATATTGCGGTGTAGATTAGTGGTGGATTAAGTACCTAGTACAATTCAGTCCTTGTTCTTTTCCCCTTTTTTTAGGGCCAAAATAGACCAAAATGGATCAGAATGGGTCAAAACAACGAGAAAGCAAGTGGCTGCTGATCTTTGACACTAATCTCCCCGTTCATACAAAGGCCCCCTGCCTCCCCCGTGCTGTTTCTGTTTCTTTCTTCTCTCCAAGTACATTCTTCGTTGCAAAGCATCCAGTCACTCTCTCTCGACTTCGGTCTTCCACTCTTTAAAAACCAAACTCACTCTCTTTCAAAAGCTTCGCTTTTTATATATACCTTTTTGAACATCACTTTTTACGGTTTTTCGTACATAACATTCAAAATGCGTTTCACCACTGCCACCATCGCCTTCTTCGCCGGCCTTGCCATTGCCGCTCCCGGTGCCGACCAGACCGTCTACGAGACCGATGAGGTGACCATCACCTCTTGCGCTCCCACTGTCACCGACTGCCCCGCCAGAAAGGGCGGTGCCGGTGTTGAGCCCACTGGCAGCACCACCCCCTCCAGCGCCCCCGCCGCTGTCACCACCCCCGCCGGTGAGACCTCCGAGTCCTCCTCCGAGACCGCCGCCGTGTCCACTGAGACCACCACCTGGTCTTCCGAGACCCCTGCCTGGTCCTCCGTCCCCACCTGGGCTCCCTCCAGCGCCCCCAGTGCTCCCGCCCCCAGCGCTCCCGCTGCCAGTGCCCCCAGCGCTCCCGCCCCCAGCGCTCCCGCTGCCAGTGCTCCCAGCGCTCCCGCCCCCGTGGTCTCCTCCACCGTGATTGCCATCACCACCTGTGTGCCCACCGTCATCTACTCCACCGTGCCCGTTACCGCCAGCACCCCCGCTGGTAGCAACGTCCCCCACGGCCCCACCGGTGGTGTCCCCCACGTTCCCTCCAGCAGCAAGGTTGCCACTGGCACCGCCGCTGTTTCCCCCACCTCTTCCCCTGTCTTCAACGGTGCTGCTACCCTCAGCGGCTCCCTCGGCTTCGCCGGTGTTGCCGCCATTGCCGCCTTCTTCCTGTAAATGACTTCTTCCGAGTTTATGATGCACTGCTCCACCTAGTTGGATCCCTTGGATCTAACCCTGGCGTAGCCACTGTGTCGAACTGGAGTAGTTGATTGGAGGAGATGTGAGAATAGGATTGTGTTATTTAGGGTCTCTGGTGATTTACTATTAACAATTGTTGCTTTCTGACTGGATATGTCTATCCCTTTTTTGCTTTTTTGATATACATATTCCTTTTTATTTCTTCTCGGGCTCTCCTGGATAGCTTCGGAGTTGTGCGAAGCTCGCTTGGTGGCTTGAGCACGACCTTAATGTAAACCATGACAGCTTTTCACATTCTCCCTCTCTCCAGCGCCTGTAGCCTATTTGGAATGTATCCTTACTTTTGCACATTCATAATTCCATAGTTTGTTTTAAGATTATACATGTCGGCATGTTCACTCTAAACCCTACTAGAGTATTACATCTCAATAGTATTTATTACTGTAAATAGTTATGTTATTTTTACATGTTTGGTACCCAACCTCGAGTATTGTCTATATCCCTGCCCCTGACTCCATGTGCCACCTTCAATCTTGTACTTCCTAGGGCTGAATCCCCTACGACTTGCAGTTGTAAAGCTAACTGGGTGGCTGAATTTTGAAATTCGAATTCAATTGCTTAATCTAGCCAGCTACTGTCGACTGACCGCTTGAATCTGAACTGCTAGGAGTGTCACAACCGTAACCTCATCCATTCAAATCATTTTTATGTGAGTATATAAATACTATTGTCTTAACTGCACACTAAGCTCAACACACTAAGCTCAAGTTAGCATTCTAGACGACATAAACACGCCGGTCAGGGTATGCCCAACGTATGTTTCTCCCCATGGCAACCTTTCAAGATTCCAAGGTTGGAAGTATCTTGTCTTGCCAATCAATAATCCCCTCCCTAAGTCGGTCTTCCCGGGCATTTCTTTGTAGTTTGCTGCCACAGATGAGTCTGCTATATAGTATCCCCTTCTTAACCCTTGCGAGCTCGGTGTCTTCCTACACAGAGTATGGAATGCAATAAACAGCTACGGTTTGACATGTATGTGAAAAATTTGATCCTGTTCATGGGTTATATTTTATATTCTTTATACTGAGGTTAACTATTCCTATCCTTCTAGCCACAGGGCCAATAAAGGGGAAATATTTGAGTAGACATCTAAAAAGATTGCGGGGTGCTAAAATAGACATGACAAAGCTGCATAATCACCGACTATTCTTGTACTATGTACTCCGTTTAGGCACATAGTAAACAATTGGCAGCCAGAAATAGAGAGCCCTACTATTCGTGAGCTCAGTGACTGAGCCATAAGTCGGCTTGTTCATTGAGGATCGAGTGGCCTCTCACCTCGAATCGATTGTTCTTTGGTGTCACTTGGGCACTTCTAGCCAAGGAAAGAAAAGAAGAGAAGAACCAAAGCAGTGTATGGTACCCGCGATTATTTCCAGGCCTCAAAAAACATCGTATTCGAGCTATGAACACGGGGATTTTGAAACTATAGCCTCTTTTCATTCCAACATTGCAATATACGAAGTACTTGGCAGACTTGGTTTTCGTACAGGCCCCGTTTCTGCTACTTTTCCAATATATGTTGGAAAGTTCGAATATAGTATGTTGTAAGTTGAGCCCATTGCAGCGAGAATGAGAAAATGCATAGCCCCTTGTGTGGATGCGTTTGGACCCCAAATTGTACTCCGAGCAACTAATCAATTATGGGATTGTGGTGGGTTTCTCTTGATATCCTTTGTTTTATCCTTATGTGACTCCGTGGCCATTGTCCTGAACAGGAGCGGTACAACTTCACATTCGGGCAATTAATTTTCAGTGATGACTTCGGGATGCCCGATGGATATAAACAATGAAAAGATCATCGGTGCTTTGTAGCCCTAACGGCATCCGTCCCACTGCCTTGCTTATGAACCCGACATTAATTTGCTCCTTCTTTGTGTGTACACTGAACAATATGTGCTATATCCCCCTCTCCGGGGAAGAGTGGATGCCGTTTTAGACCTATCCTTCCTAGGAAGGACTCTTTTATTCCAAGTTCTGTTCTATTCTGGCTTTGGATACGGACCATGACGGTCCACTATTGAACCCTCCTAAAGCGCACATAGTTTGTGTCTAAAGACAGCATGTCAAGCCATATGATATATGATATACTTGTCAAAGTCCCTATTCCACCGTACAATGCTTTTCTGTCCATTCCAGCGACGAGCTTCCGAACCTTTAAAACCACCCTCCGACCTTGACTATCTTCTCATGGATCTTTCATCCCTAGAGGGCACGCCGATGGTTAATCCAAAATTCATTGTTCCGCCAGATACGACCATTCCTCGTATTCATACACAGTCGCGTGTTTCAATTCAATATCTGCTCTCAAAACATCTGCCACCGAGACCTACCTCAACGGAGGCTATCTCACCAACACAGCATTGCAAAGGACTACAGGACTGGTCACCCAACCCTTCCATAATAAATGGCAATATAAGCTTCTGCCTGCAGACGTACCAACAATCCGCCGGACGCACTGTCTCTCAACTGCAATCCTCAATATGAATACGAGGTGCCCCCACATATACAACGCATTTCACATCCTCCAGCACAACCACGGAGCTGTGTGCCCTCACTTGGCTCGAATATGAAAAGAAATGGATTATTGGAGAGATATACATGCCCCGCACACATGATTCTCGTCCCCAAGATGATAGAGCATCTTCTCGATCACCAGTCTCACCAATTTCGCCCATTTCACCAATTACACCATAGGAGGACGTGTTTCGACGTCTAGACGAGCATATCGACTACTCGGGAGAATATGCCGAGCCAGCCTCCGCCCTATGATAGACGCAGATTTAGTCAAACACATGACACAGCTTTAGGAGATGATCGGGTTTCTAACTAGGTTGCAACTTCCCGAAGGATACACGAGAATCGACGGAATTGGGTGTGATTGAGCGTGGCGCCGCTTTTTTTGGTTAGCGTTGTAATCTTTCTGATATGTTATGGGGATATATTGATTTGGGGCTTGGCTCACATATCCATGAATAGCAAATAGATAGGCATTAACTGATGCAGTTTTAACTTTTCTTTGAAATAGTTCCGTGTAGAAGAACCCAAACACCGCTTATAGAGAAAGGGGTGATGACATCCATCCGGGTTGATCTCAAACTGTCTGACTTCTGGGTTGGCTAATTTCTCTCAGTGGCTCAGGGGGTATTATGATTCCAAATTTTAAAGCTGTATTCTACATATTTATCCTTCAAAATTTATGTTTTTTGCTCTCGCCTTTTCCAACCGTATAAAGGGCCCTTCCAAAACGAATCCCCCACCGTGCCCTCCAGTCACGGCGGTTTTTCGTTCCAGATGAAGGCATCCAACCCATATTCTTGAGTCGCCGCAACGAGCAATTCTTTCATCTTCTGTCACAAGATGATAAAATAGAAGGACAGTAATATCCATGTCTTTGACTGGAGTGGGGGCTTCATCTCGATATCCTATACATTGATCGAGCGTTTAATGGGGGTTTGTCTTTTTTGCCCACTGCTATATGCCTTACGAGGGGACTTTTGATGGCGGATGATGCCCCGTCAGCCGTTAATAAGCTCGCCTGTTATTGGCTCCTCTTAATATTGGCTTTTAGATCAATGTTGGCGGAAATGCGCTACCGGGAACGGAGCAGGGGTAGTGGTCATCAATGGGCCCATCTCCACTATCAATTTGAGCAATGTCAAATTCACTTCGACCTAGGATAGACTATCCTTAACATTGCTCTACTAAAGCGTTAGCGCCTTAATGTAAACGATCTTCTGTAAGTTTTGCAGGATGAAGAAACGAAATGATTAACCATGGGAATTCCGTGAGGAGATGGGCATGACAACGACAGCGTGGTAGCTCTAAGAGAGGGCATAGATACCTCGATGAAATAGCCAGCAAAGGGATTTGTTATTTTACTGTTATACTTCTCTCATGCTCGACCCATTCTAAGCTTTTTAGTAGACTAGACTTTATAACACTTATTTTCAACTTGGCTCGCCTTGCTCCCATTTTTCAGGTTCATTTTGTAAATCAGACTTTTGTGATGACGCTTTCAGATCGGTGTTTCACCTATGTTTTGCCCACAAGAGACATTTGTACTATGTATACAAGACGAGTCATAATGGGGCCAAGACTTTGGCCTCGATATGTTTTATAAGTATACCCCCACATGGAGAGCTAAGATGTAGCTGGATTGGTCTAGACAAGATTAGTGTGAGTAATCTCCAGGTGAAGAGCCCAATACAGGGGATTTCCCCTCTTTGAGACGCCAGTCACGGCGCTGCTGTATGTCTGTCACCCGTCAGCGTAGGAGACTAGCAAACTGCATATTGGATCCACTGCTCCACCGCGAGTTATCGACGGCCTCGCTGAACACCCCTGCAAGTTCCGTTGAGGGGGCAATAGGATTAAAGGACGAAAAGAAGAAGATAGAATACTCTCGAATCACTTCGACTTGTTTTTCCCCTCCCCCTCGCGGCTGGGTATCAATCCCGGTCAAGGAATGAGTGTGACTCCATTGCTCCAATTCTTTTGCGCGCTAACACAGACCAGGAGCTCTCCAGCCTCTGGATTATTTGCCAGCCAGTAGCAAAGATGGGACATATGATAGAATAGAAAAAAAAATTATATTATAAGAGGACAGACCCGACGAATTTCTCGGTCTGGTTTTCATCCCGGCATCAAGCATCAAGGCTACCAAACCCAGTCCGCAACAACCTCTTTTGTTTATTTATTATTGTCTAAGAATAATATGACAGGAATCAAAGAGTGAGACAAGGCATGGCTCAAACTTGAATCAAAAAGATCTCAAGTCCAAAAGTTGAAGTTGCAAAAAAAAGTTGCCAAAAGTCCAAAGTTGATATTCCCAAGTTCCCTCCCATCCGTGGTTCACACCTGGGAATCTCCCCGATTCTACCGCCTTCGATAGAAAAAAAAAAAAAAAGCCCTCCCCACCCCCAATGGTCCAACTCGCCCACATCTTCAAAAAGGACAAGGATAAGGAGAAGACAGAGAAGAACAAACCTGATATACGTTCATCCCGAAATTCCTTTTCCGCTTCGCGCACATCCCCATCTCCGAAGTCGCCCTCCAAATCCCCAACCAAGTCATCTACCAAACCTCCCTCCAAATCCTCGTCCCCCACCAAACCCTCCAAACCCTCCAAACCCTCCAAATCTTCCAAACAATCCTATTTTTCCCACAGTCGGTCATCCTCCAATTCCGGACCGACCGCAAATTTCAAGTTTGCCCGGTCTTCGCGTGACCAGGACATACATCCACTCAATCTCCCACCTGACGAGTTACGTCGTCGATTGTCGGCCATGGCAGCATCCAACGAAGAGCAGCGGAGCTCCATGGATATTGATCCCCAGGAACCCCAGCATAATGGCGTGAATGGCACTGAGGAGCGGAGTCCGACCCCGCCACCACACCAGCCGAATTCAGCTTCTGCCGACGAGGCCGACTCCTTCAAGTTGGCCGGAAACAAGTTCTTCAAGGATGGCAACTATCGACGAGCTATTGAGGAATACAACAAGGGTATGCACTTTCCTATCTCACAGGGACGCCGTGTCTCATGAATTAGCCTTGAATGAGCGGGGTCGCTGATGATTTTTGTCTACTGCAGCCATCGAGATCAATCCCAACTCATCGGCCTATCTCTCTAACCGAGCGGCGGCGTACATGTCTGCTAAACAATTTCCGAACGCGCTTGAGGATGTTCAGCGCTCTAACGAGCTCGATCCTAACAACCCAAAGATCATGCACCGATGGGCTAAGATCCTGACGAGTTTGGGTCGACCCGCAGAGGCCTTGGAGGTGCTCTCACGCATCCAGCCACCAGCGACCGCCACTGATCGGGCAGCCGCAGAGAAGATGCTGCGCTTCGTTACGCAAGCTGAAGAGACAATAGCGCAAGACCGCGGTCTGTCGATGGTGATCTATTGTTTAGACCAGGCACGACAAGGACTCGGACAAGGTGTCAGGGAGCCCCGCAAGTGGACACTTTTGGCCGCCGAGGCCCATCTGAAGCTGAACAACGTCAACTCGCTAGGCAAGGCACAGGACATTGCGATCAGCTTGCTGCGCGAGAACAGCCAAGACCCGGATGCGATGATTATCCGTGCCCGCGCCTTCTATGCCCTCGGTGAGACCGAGCAGGCGCAGAAACTTTTGAAGATGTGCCTCGGGCTGGACCCAGACATGAAGCAGGCCATCAAGCTGCTGCGCATTGTGCAGAAGTTGGCTCGCACAAAGGAGGAAGGAAACAACGCTTTCAAGGCCAAGGATTATCGCCGTGCCATCGAGCTTTGGGCTCAAGCTCTCGAGGTTGACCCCTCCAACAAGGACATGAATGCCAAGATTCTGGGTAACCGGGCTCAGGCTTATATCAACTTGAAGGAGTATGATTCTGCCATTCAGGACTGTACTGAAGCTCTCCGTCTCGACCCCGGGTATATTAAGGCCATGAAGTGCCGTGCCAAGGCCCACGGCAAGGCCGGTAACTGGGAGGAGGCTGTTCGTGACTATAAGAGCGTTGCTGAGAACAACCCCAGCGAGAGTGGCATTGCGGAGGAGATCCGCGAAGCCGAATTTGAGCTGAAGAAGTCCCAGCGCAAAGACTACTATAAGATTTTGGGAATTGACAAGGATGCCAGCGACCAGGAAATCAAGAAGGCCTACCGCAAGCTGGCTATTGTGTACCACCCAGATAAGAACCGTGACGGTGCAGCCGGTGATGAGAAGTTCAAAGAAATTGGTGAAGCCTATGAGAATTTGATCGATCCTCAGTAAGTCCGCCACAACTTTCAACAACATTCGACACAAAGCTAACCTTATTATCAGGAAACGTGCCGCTTTTGATAACGGAGACGATCTGAGGTCTGAAATGTACGGGGGCGGCGGTTTCCCCGGCGGCGGTGGTGGTTTCCCCGGCGGCGGGTTTGGCGGTGGTGGCTTTGGCGGTGGTGGCTTCGGCGGCGGCGTTCAGATCGATCCCGAAATGCTTCGCAACATGATGAACGGCGGCGGCGGCGGCGACCCCTTCGGCCATTCTCATGGCGGCTTCCACTTTTAGATGAAGCCATCTAACCCATTCTATTCACTCGATACCATGACCGATTCTTTCTTCTTTCGTCCCAAGGCGACGAAACCCCAAAACAGGAATTCGCATGTCTTTAACCGGAGTTGGAGTTGCACCTCAATATCTTCCATATTGATTTGTTGGATATTGGGGTTTCACTTTTTTGCCCACTGCCATGTCACGATTTTTTCACCATGTTTTTGCGAGACGCCATATGATTCACGATATGATAGATTTGAAGTTTTTTTTCTCTTCGGTCTAAACCTTTCTTTCCCACTTTTCTTTTTCGCCCCTGTGGCTTCTTTCGGGGGATTTTGTATATGAGTGCTGCAATCTGGAGTGAATCTACGAGAACAGTGCATTTATGGTCGATGGTTTTGCAATCCATGTGTACAGAAGACTTACAAGCTCTACATCCGATCACCCATTTTCGGCGTTTGTCTTTTCTCTATTTCTTCTCTTGAGATTCGCTCTTGACTTTGACTTTTGACTTTTTACTTAAGAGATATTTGCTTCGCATGTTCTAGCTCCCGATACACTTTGTGAGGTTGTCATTCTTGGTTCCATATAGTCAAGCAAAAGGATATACAGCGTATATACTAGAATGACACTCATAATGCAAAGATTTTCTCTCAGATGTGATTCATTCTCATACAATTCGCAGCTAAATAACGGCAGTTCTTTCTAACCCCTACTACATGTACTTAGTGAATAGACCTCATATAAGAAATTTTGAACTAGCAACATAATCCTGAGGTCGGTCTATGCTTCCCTTTACTCATTACGACGGCGTCATGATGATTGGTCTATAGTATCTAGCTTGAAGAAAAATTCAGCTAATCACACGAAATTCTCAGTTCCTCATCAGAAATATTGCAGCCCACGAGACAGCACTCGACCGGAGACGGGTGAGCCTTTAGGGCTTTTATCTTTCTTTAGCCAATCTCAACGCTAATTCGCAGTAGGTTTCCGTTGAAAGATGTCAATTACGGTCCATTGGAATGTGATGAGTCTTCATTGATTCTGGACTCGCGTATACCGTTCTGATACGGGAACTCCAATTCCACACCACCTATGTAGGAGGCGACACCTGATTTTGGTCGACCCTTACAGCCAGCTCCCGGCGAGGGCTCGCTTGGCAGAGATTCTGTATACATAATGCTAGGTTGGAATAGATGGAATGGGTCTGGCGAAGTAGCTATAGTATTGAGAGTCAACCTCAGGTCAAAGAGAGGTTATGAAGACCCTAGGTTTGAACTATCCAGGTTAGAAGTATCTCTTTCAGGGCGAATTGTGCTGATATCCGAATATAATCTCCATGCTTCGGTCGTTCACCCCTATGAAGTGGAATAATATAGCACTCTCGTTGCCGATCTGTCTTATAGAATGGTTGGCCATGCTATGTATTCATAATAAACAATATGAGCAATCGTAATGTTCTGTGATATATGTACTTCTCCTCAACATGCTGAACAACTGTACTAATAAGTATAAAACAAATAAACCAGGGGAATCTCAAAGAATATAGAACAAAACAAGAAAAGCGAACGAATATACCGGACAGAAGAGCATACAGCAAACTCCGCCGCTAATGAGTGATGACGTTCAAGTCAAATCGGACACAAGAGGGGGCATATAGAGATAAATGGTGAAGATAAAATAAGATGCAAGAGAATAAACAAGAAACGCTGGCATGAAATGTCTTCAATCAAACATAACCGAGAGCAGTGAGCATAGTTTTGCATTCAGGGACCGGCAGACCGCAGACACCCAGCGCGCGGACCAGAGCACCAGCCCGAAGCCGCTGGAGACCGATAGCGACCTTCCAGGCCTCAGTATCCTGTATTACAAAGACATACTTCTTGCCTTCTTGGTCACGAACACTGGCGCGGAGAACGTGCAAACCACGGGACTCCCCCTGGGGCGGGTGAACGGGGCCACCGTCGTGGCTGGCGGTAGTGCTGCGCGCGAAACGCGCATTGGGCGAAGCTAGGCGGCAAGTATTCTTGCATACTTTAAGCAAGTTACCGAGAAAGGCCTCTGATTCTTCGTTGGTGGGAACGTTGTTTCCGCGACGGAAAGAGAAAGGGTTGCTGGACGCAGCTTTGGCGGATGTAGTGGCGTTTACCTGTGGACACCACACCTCCGCCAGCTTGAGGGTCCATGCCTTGACATCCCACTCACGCTGGCCGATGCCGCGTAAATCATCGTCGATGAAGAGGCCTTCAGTTGTGATGCGCAGTACCAGCCCATCGGTGATCATGCCTTGGCCTGAAACAAGTTGCGCCACTGGGGTCTTCATAAAGGCATTGTTGAAGGCGTATACACCTTGGATCACGATCTTATCTGGATCTTTGGTGGAATATGTACTGCGATGTGAGGGAGGAGGTGTTGTGCGCGCAGTCGAGTGAGAATGTGCATATGAAGACTCGGAGGATACGGATGTACCGGCCGCATATGGCCGCCGTGGCCGGTCGTAGGGGCGAAATGAGTACGCATCGTCGTCGTTGGCAGTTTTTGCGGTTGAGTGGGGTGCTGGTTTCTTGGGAGAAGGTGTGCGAGGCACATTGCTAGTACTAGCTGGCTTCGGCGGTGGTGATTTGGCAGCGGCTTCGTTCTTTGCGTCTTGCGCCTTCTTCTCGGCGTATTTCTTGCTTGCTGCTTCCTTGAGCGCCGCAAATTTAGCCATGGCTTCTTTCTGAGCGGCGGCCTTCGCGGCAGCTTCCTTCTCAGCAGCTTCTTTGGCGGCCTTCTCTTTGGCTTCGGCTTCCAACTTTTCGAGTTTGGCCTTCGCCTCAGCTTCGGCTTTTGCCTGTCTCTCGCGGGCCTCTGCGGCTTCCTTCTCCAGTCGCTCGCGTGCCTCCTTCTCTGCAGCGGCCCTTGCAGCAGCCATCTCCTTTTCGAGCTGCTCGCGCCGTTCCTGTAATTCTTTCTCCATTGCTTCGCGCTCGCGTTTTTTCTCTTTTTCTTTGTTATCTGCGTCACGCTTGCGCTTGAACTCCTCCATCTTTCGGCGTAGCTCCTCTTTGCGTCTCGTTTCTTCTCTTGCTCGCTCCCGTTCAGCTTCTTCCTTAGCCCGTTCTCTAGCCCGCTCCTCTCTAGCCCGCTCCTCCTTGATGCGTTCTTCTCTGGCACGCTCCTCCTTGATGCGTTCCTCTCTGGCACGCTCCTCTTTGATGCGCTCTTCTTTAGCACGCTCCTCCTTAGCGCGTTCCTCCCTGGCTCGTTCCTCCCTGGCTCGTTCCTCCCTGGCTCGTTCTTGCTTGGCTCGTTCTTGCTTGGCTCGTTCTTGCTTAGCTCGTTCTTCTCTAACGCGCTCCTCTCTAGCACGTTCCTCCCGAGCACGCTCTTCCCTAGCACGCTGCTCCTTGGCTCGTTCCTCCTTAGCCCGCTCTTCCCTGGCACGCTCTTCCCTAGCTCGTTGCTCCTTGGCTCGTTCCTCCTGAGCTCGTTGCTCCTTAGCTTGCTCTTCTTTGGCGCGCTTTTCAGCCTCCTCCTTTTCACGTTTGTTATTATCAGAATTTGGAGGAGGACCAGAGCCATGTTGATTACCGGAATATTGGTTGCCGTGGGTTTGTCCTCCACCAAAGTTTCCTCCCTGTTGTCTTTGTTGACCCGCCCCGTTGCCACCATAATTGGCACCAGACGATTGCTGGTTGGTGTTTGGACCGGCATTCCTAGGGCCACCCGGGCCTCCAGGACCGCCTGGCCCCCCAGAACCACCACCAAAGCCACCAAATCCGAACCGCCCACCTCGAGGGCCGCTATTGCCTTTATTGCCTCCTGAGCTGGCGGACTGAGTGGAGCCAAAAAGCCATCCAGCGACACCCACCCCGATCGCAAGTACTGCCATACCCGTACCATTGCCGCTAGCGACCGTGGCTATATACCATGCCTTCACAACCGGGGAGATGTACGACCACACAAAGCATGTAAGGAGAGTACTTGCGACGCCCGCTAGGAAACTGTTTCGGTTGCACTGCAGCGACGGAAGATAGAGGAAGCCCGAGCCAGCGGAGTGAGGTGGGATGATAAAGATGTCGTAGTTGCCATCTGGCAGGTCCGAGGATTTGCGATATTCGCCTTCAGTCGTCTGGGGATTTTCACCATGAGGCGGCGGCGGTGGCGGCGGACCGTCCATGTTAGATCAGTCCTGAGCGACAATAGGGTAAATATATATGCGCCTCAGTGTAGCGAAGCGCAGCGTCGGAAGGACTAGCTACAGCCTGGGTTGATCTGCCGGATCAATCTTAGATGGACAAGTTCTCGCGGTTGAGAGTCAACTGCCAGGTCATATTAGTCTGACAAGTGTTGCACTGAGGCCTTAGGCACTCAGCGCCGTGGAGGGTACTCAGATGCCAAATCCAAGAAAAAAGGGCAAAACAAAGATAAAAAATCCAAACAAAATCCAAATCGCAAAGCCAAAAGAAAAAGCTGAAAGCGCGGGAGGACTTGAGTTTGACTTGGGGGGGGGGGGGNGGGGGGGGGGGGGGGTTTGTTTGGAAGAGGAGTGTGTGGGAGCTAAGGATCGGCGCCAACGCTTCCTGCACCACTCGACGTGGCCATCACATTTACAAAACAAAATTTCGCAATGCGGATGAGAAAACAAACGAGAGAGCTGTCTATAGTTTTTGATGCGGCTCCCCGTATATTATCCGAATTATGTTGGATTCCTCGGAGGCCACGCGATTCTACGTAGGGCTATGTGACCGACCAGAAATAGCCCCAAGGGATGGAATTACAAGAACAATTACAGTGAACGCCCTACCTATAGCAATGGAATTGTTCAAAGCTATGACTACACAAGTGTTTGTTCTTAAACATTCGTCTTTTAAGTGGGCTTTTCAGCCTGCAAAGGCATCAATGCTTAGAGTCGTGTCAATATGGCAAAAGTACGGCTGTTTTGTTTTGATTTTACTCCTTTGGGAAAGGACTCGGTTACGTCAGCTAGGAATATTGCCAAGGTATTCTTCCAAGATTCTGACCGCCTTGCTCTCCGCTTTCTTGGCTTACACTAAGAAGGGTAATTAGGTGGGAAATAGAAGTATGTTGTACAACATAGTTCGAGGCCTATAATTTACAGCATAGGTTCAAAGATATATGGTATCTCGCATCCTGCTATGCTAATAAATTCTACGTCAATTTTGGGGTTATTTCTACTCGGTGACTAAGAGGGTCTCGTATTCGCATTCACATCACTTGAGCCTCTTGCCAGCGCATTATAAGGTAGGGTACTTCGGATTTTCACATTGTGCTGTGAAGATCCAACCCATGCGAGCTTCATATAGTTCATACTAGCAATTGCCGTTGATGCATATTTGTAAAAACACCCCTGTGTACCTCGAGCTGCAAGAACCTTTGGTCCTAGTATGTCCCTCAGGTGTTTTGGTCCCGAGAATATAGCGCTGAGAGCGGGAGCGCTAGGGAAACACTTGTTAATCTTGCGGTCAAGCGGTTGGGGGAGATAGTTGGAACGTAGTGGGTCCAAGATATTCGAGTTGGAGGATGTAGCCACCGAGGCTTGTTCACAGGATGGTGTGGAGAGAGTGTGGTAAAATTCGAGTATGAGGTTAGGGAAGGGCTCATGACCCAGGAAAAAATATATATAAAAAAAGGCAAGCAGCTGTATTTCATGGTCACCACCCACAGATCTTGCGAGACGGCGTACGATAATATAGACGTCCCATGATCGGGGCATGAGGTGCGGGACCATGACCAGGGAGAAGAGGATGTAGGGCCTCATGAGAGGCACTTGTAGTCATTCTGGCCCACTTAGGCCATGCTGAACACTGGATATTAGTCTGACAGTGGGACACCGTAGTGAAAGTAGTTTAGGAGAAGTAAATGTGAAAGACAGCCTCGATGGTAAGGAGCAAGACTCGGCAGAACGTGATCCGCACCCGGTGATTGGGTGGCTTTCCACTTGAGATTCCAATACCCTCTCTCTATCCATCGCAGTGTTGATCGTTTTCTTTTTACCTCACCTCAGCCTCAAATCTTGTTGTGTGCCCCCTGTAATAGTCTGGTAGTCAGGTACTACCCCGTGTCTCCGCGTCCCCGCCAACTTGTCCTTTTAATCCCGCTCCCAGGCACCTATCTCCGCCAACCTTGAACCCCCCCCAATCTCCGTCTCACTCTCTATGCCGCGTCGCTAGCCACCGAGAACCGATTCACGACCTGCCCTTGAAGGGCACCCCGGCACCATGTCCTCACAATCTCACCACGGTCATTCCGCGACGTCACGTCAATTCCCCGTCTACAATCCCGTCGCCGCAGTGACAGCACCTGCGGGGACCTTGCTTCCGGGCACCAAGATTCAAGTTGGCAGCCATCGCGTGGTAGTGGAGAAGTACCTCTCTGAAGGTGGTTTTGCTCATGTCTACGTGGTGCGATTGCCCCAGCCAGTCAACGGGACCGAAACCGCAGTGCTGAAACGGGTGGCTGTGCCTGACAAGGCGGCCCTTGCCAACATGCGCACTGAGGTAGAAACTATGAAGAAGCTCAAGGGTCACCGGCACATTGTGAAATATATTGATTCGCATGCCTCGCAGCTGCGTGGAGGCGGATATGAGGTGTTCCTGGTCATGGAGTACTGCGCAGGTGGTGGTCTTATCGACTTCATGAACACCCGGCTTCAACACCGCTTGACAGAGCCGGAGATCGTTAAAATCTTCTCCGATGTTGCCGAAGGTGTTGCGTGCATGCATTATCTTAAACCGCCCCTCCTCCACCGTGATCTGAAAGTTGAGAACGTTTTGATCTCGGGTAAGGGGAGTTCCGCCACCTACAAACTATGTGATTTTGGATCATCGGCACCCCCTCGTCCCGCTGCTACTTCTGCCGCTGAGGGCCGCTTGATCGAAGATGATGTGCAGCGGCATACGACGCTGCAGTACCGAAGCCCAGAGATGATTGATGTCTATCGGAAGCAACCGATTGACGAAAAGAGTGATATCTGGGCTCTTGGTGTGTTTTTGTACAAATTATGCTACTATACAACCCCCTTCGAAGAGGTCGGTCAGATGGCTATTCTCAACGCGACCTTCAAATACCCTTCTTACCCTTCATTTTCGAGTCGGCTAAAGCTGTTCATTGGTGAGTTTAGAACCTTTCTTTGGCCTATATTCAATCACCAATCACCGATGGCTGACAACTCTGCACAGGCTCAATGTTGAAGGAAGATCCCCGTAATCGCCCCAACATATACGAAGTTGTGCACGAGGTGTGCAAAATGCAAGGAAAGGAAGTTCCTATCAAAGACGTATGTCGCCGCATGCCTCTTTTAGTTACCTGACACTAAATGTCGTTTAGATCTATTCCAACCGCTCTGTTTCGGAGGTGCGCAAATATCAAGAGTTACCACCCACACCCACGGAAGCTCCTGCGGTGGGCGCAGTATTTTCGCCTCCAATGCAGGAGACCGAGATAATCCCGGAGATTGCGCCTATGCGGCGTGGTCGACCTGGGAAATCCCCGTCGTCCCAACCTAGCTCCGAGAGACCGAGTGCTTCGCCATATCGAGCCGCTGCTGAAGGTTCGTCAAATGATCCGTTTGCAGCCCTGGATGGGAGCGCAGCCCGAAAGAAGACAGCAGAGGAAATGTCAAAACGATTCCCCTCCCTGGACCAGTTTGATATTTTGCATGAGAAAGGGAACAAGTTTGAATTCGAGCCAACTGTTGAATCTAAGCCTGAGGACGAGGATCTATCTCGAAGACTCACCAACGCCCTAGCCGATGATGCCTTTGCCCGACGTGTCTCGCCCGAACGTGCGCCGAAGCCGGTCTATAAGCGATCGTCCCAGACTTCCCCTGTCCGAGCACCTAATTTGCGTGAAATTCCCGTCCCCGCACCGCAGGCTGTTCCCTTGTATCAGCCAACTCCTCAGCGGCCCGCAATGGTGTCGACGGGTACCATGACCTCACCCATTCAAACACCTCTGCCAGAGCCAAAGCTGACCAGTCGCCCAATTTATCGATTCCCTTCTTCTGATAATGAACACCGATCTTCTAGCGAGCCATTTACAACCGAGGAGGAACAAAGAGTTACACGACCGCATAAAGCGCCATCCCCTCCGATGTCGAGTTTGAATGTGGAAGGAAGCTCGCGGCTGCCCTCTGACCGTATATCCAGCCAGTCTAACTCTGCGCGCCCCTCGATGGAAACCCTGAGACGGCCTTCGACGCTAGAGGTAAATGATCCCGTGGGACGTTCTAAATCCGCTGTTGGAAAGGCTCGACCGATGTCAGTCCAGTCGGGAGTGAGATATGACTTGCCGCGTGACTCTGAGAGCCCGCGGTCTTCGCTCGATATGCCCCGCCTGCAGTACGAGGGCGGCGCACCACTACGCTCAGTGCGTACCGATGTGGATCGCGAGTCTGATCGGACTATTTCCTCCGATGTCGATTACCTACGCGCTATGGAGGAAGAAGAGAGCAACCGGAAGCGCGAGAAACGCTCTAGTGGTAGCTACAAACACAATAAGCGCGGTAGTTTGTCTACTTTGTCGCTTTCAGGAGGAAAGAACCTATTTGCTAGTCGATTTGGCGACGCATTCCGACGATTTGAGGCGGGCAACCAAGAAAAATCCTCCTCGCCATCGGCAGAGGATGCGCCTCGGCAGGGTCTGATTGAGCTGTCGGATTCAGGCGAGGACAGTCTTTCACCAAATGACGAGATCGCCTTGGAAGACGTGGACCAAGACGACATATCACCGGAGATGCGCCGGGAGCTGGAACGCCGCCGTCTCTCCCAAGAGGAGAAACGAGTTGCCAATGCCGCAGCTGAGTACCGGCGCCGGGTTGCAGAAGGTGACGGGGGCGGAAGAGCGATAGGCGATGGCACACGCTCCCGCACGATTCTGAATAAGGTACAATCGTTGCTTGGAGAGTCTGAAAAACCGACCGTTCCAAAGACTGCTACTGGGTATGGACGATTCACGGAGACTTCCTCTTCTTTGCAGGCAAAGCAGAGTGAGGCCGGACCCACCATCTCCAGCCAGCTGCCGGCTTCTCGCACACCTGGCCCGACGTACCCTCCTCGTGACAGTTCAATGGCACTCGCGGATCGCCCAGACGGCCCCAATATCTCTGCAGGTCTCCCGCAATCTGTCGCCCCTACCAGTTACCCATCAACGCAGCGTCCCACAGCTAGACCGGCTGCACCCCCCAAGCCCAAGAATTTGCGCGCTGGTCCAGCCACCTCGCGACCGGGGACTGGTCATGGCCATGGTTCCTCCGAAGAGACTCCGGCAAGCCCCGGAGAGGACTGGGAGGCCAAATTCAGCCAGCGTTTCCCAAGCTTGTCCGGACTTGAGATGGAGACAGAGATCAAAATCCCGAAACTTTCTAGCTTGAGGACGCGGGAAGTGTAGAGTATAGGATACAAGTCTTGTTTGTTTCACCCGATGCAGTTTCAGCGTGTGTTCGTATGTTCGCCGCGCGGACGCAACTCGGGGAATGACACGAGCTATGCATATATAGACAGTGACATATTGGACATTACATAAGTTCTCTTTGAAAACAGAATCTAAAAAACTAGTTTCATTCTCTGTAACCATAGCTGGGAATGCACTCGATCTCAACTCTTAAGGGCTGTCCTCACACCGCCTTTGTTTCTCCCCGCAAGAGCAGGAGAAACCTCACTTTCGGGTTATAGACCAGCACCTATTTTCAATATATCAGATCATGGCGCCAGTGACTTTGAAAACGGTCGATGGTGAGTTGCGAGCAGCCGGTAGCTCTGAAATTACACATGCTAATCCCTCATCCAGACGACCTCAAAGATGTGATCCAGCACTTATTCGAGATCCAATCCGCGGTCCACGGCTATCTGGGCCCAGAGACACAGCATGAGCTTGTGCGCAAGATGTATGTCAGCTGCAATGGCATCCTATGTTCCCTCCATTCCTCCATGCCCATAAATGTGCTCCGTCAGAGCAAAAGACCCCCCATCTCCACACACCACCCAAAACTAATCCACTCCAGCAAAAACCTAACTGTCGCCCTCTCGACTTTGTCAACACATACCCAACTCCCACCAACACAAGAAAACCAACCAGACACAAACACCGACCCCTCCAATCCCTCCCTCGCCAGCATTCAGCTCCCACCAGAGATAATCGACTACGTTGACTCGGCGCGTAACCCGGATATCTACACGCGAGAGTTCGTCGAGCTTGTGCAGCGTGGGAATCAGGACCTGCGCGGGAAGCGTGAGGCCTTTGCGAGCTTCCGTGACGTGCTGGCCCGTGAGATGCGCAGCGCTATGCCCGAGTGTCGCGGCGAGGTTGATCGCGTGGTTGCTGCGACGGGTGGGGTAGTCGATAGACCTGACGGCGTTGCCGGGGATGCGGCTACGTCTGGGGGTGGAAATTGAACGCCGTTTGATGGGTTTATAAGGTGCAAGTCTGGTATTCCTGATTGGCAGAGTTGCCTTTCGTTGGCCGAGGGTTGACGCCGTGGCCTGAGGTCTAGGCCTGCCTTGATATTCGGTCGTTGCCTTCAGCCGTTTGTTTGAAGTTCATGGAGCTGGTGCATTCATTGGAGTTTTTTATGGTTCGCATTAAGCACGGCGTTTACAAAGGCTTTTTTTTCTCTTTCAATGATAGCTAAGAAGTCTTTATAGCGGCCTTTTGATTTTTAATAATTCAACCGCTAAGCTCAGAAGTGTTGCTTACATATGCTACATTTCTAATATTCATATATATTCTATATCTAATACCGCCGATCGACTGTGCTATATCATTAGCATGACCATGTTTGATGCTGCCCGACATGTAAGGCCACTAAAGCTATGGCTGACGTCATTGAATGAGTATCCCGAGGTCCAATGGATGGAGCTCATCTCGGAACAAGAGTTTCCGGACCTGATGAACCACAATGCCAACTCGAAGGAGCCGATCGGCGGCAGCGTGTGTGCATTGTCGCCAGAAAAAGGTGTGTATTTCGGGCCTACATGGGGATTTTGAACTCATTGTCGGATTAAACAAGTAGTTGAAGTGTGATGCCCAGAGGCCCCAGTGTGGGAACTGTCTAGCCAAGAGTATCGATTGTCAGCTAGGCGTGGTCCAGAATAAACCAAGGTACAAATGAGATCCCTACAGACGAATTACAAGTTGCTCATGCTTTACTTTTAGGCCGACCAACCACCGCATTGCGGAATTAGAGCAGGAGAATGAAATCCTTCGACGGAAATGTGCCCAGCTTCGGGGAAACAACACCACTTCTGCCGGAAGGATTCAATCAGAGCCGGAGCATTCTGTTACATCGGAAAGTACTCCACGTACTCCACGTACTCCATTGCCTTTCTCGAGAATAGCGGGTATTGGTCTTTCGCGGAACGACTCTCCCTCAACTTCAACTAGAGATGCATCACACCCAGAAGTACCGGAGAACGACCGCAGAAACACGTCATTGTATCATGGTCCAACGAGCACAGTGTATGATTATACAAGTCCAAATCACAGTGAGCAGAATAGACTAGGGCAATGGAACGAAGAGGGAACACGGCATTTTCTCTTTTCTCAGACAGCGAGGCAGAGTAAGTCGGAACTCATGCAACATCAAATATGGTTATGGTACTAATTAGGAGATAATAGGACAGCTAGAGCCACTTAATCTTGCCGCCGGAAAACTCGACTTTGATGGCATTGATCCCGAGATCGGCATGCATCTACTCTCCATATACTGGAGTCGTCAGCTTTACACAGCACAGATAATTTACCGGCCGGCTTTCATGCGCGATATGGCCTGTGGGGGTCCATACTTTTCCAAACTGCTTCTAAATGCGATATTTTTCGTAGTTTCGAAGCACTGTGACCGACCAGAACTTCGTTCCGACCCAAATGATATTACGACTGCAGGATGGAAGTTCCGGCAACGCTTCACATATCTTTTACGAGATTGTTTCGATAAAAGCGAAATTACCACCCTTCAGGCATTGCTGATTATGTCCAATGCACTTTTTTCTAGATGTGATGAACGGAGTCTGTCATGGCTATACGCTGGAAATGCATTTAATATGTTCATTGATCTTGGTCTGCATGTGCTTCCTTCTGTGGATAGTATCCCTGCCGAGGAGCTTGAGATTCGAAAGCGAGTTCTCTGGGGAGCATACTGTGAGCAATCGCTTCCCTATACTGGATATTGTCCCACGAATTACCTCTTAACTTCCCTGGTAGTAATTGATAAGATCCAGTGTCTTTTCCAAGGAAGACCTCCGCTTCTCAACCGTGTGAACCTGAGAGCGTCACTAGACTTCCTGGATGACTATGACGAGCTTGAACCGTTTCAAGATATCACATACATGGCTATAAAGCCTCGAGGAGTGGTTCCATCACTGAATGTTTCTTTGCTCACCAATTTGTGCGATTTGACCACAATTGTGGAACGTGTTCTTCGTGAGATTTATTCGGAATCTCGAGAGTCAAGTATTGTCCACAGGGCAAATATCTCAGAGGAAATAAAGTCACAGCTGAAAACCTGGCGTCAAAATTTGCCACTTCGGCTTGACTACCTGTCATTCCCAGACCAGGCGGTTCTCCTGCCTCAGTCTGCCTGTCTTTTGTAGGTTCCTTGCACCAACAAAGAGTGATTGATGGCTGCTAACTACTAACAAGAGCTCTATTCAATGTGCTTATCATTTTGGTTCACCGTCCTCTAATAATTGGCCACGACGGGGTCATCAATTCAACAACTGCCCATGAGTCAGTGAACGCATGTACAGCAGCTGCGAACCAAATTGTTCAGATTCTCCATGACTACTCGCAGCACTTCTCTCTGAGCAGTGCACCGTATATGCTCTCTTACGCTACATATATCAGTGCAACGATCCACGCACGGATTGTTGCACAGAAAGGGAGTAACTCAACTGTGTTCCAATCACTGCTTCTTTGCCGGAATATTCTTGTGGAACATACACGCCTCTATTCTGCAGCAGAAAAGGCTAGGGAAAATTTGGATAAGTTGATTACTCACTTAGGAATCAGTGCTACAGACGAAAATCTACGCACTGGAAGCTCCGGGGGCTCTGAGAACACCTTTCCCAGCGAGCACATGCTCGTGGATGAGTCTATGAACGTTGCGAGAGAATCTGGCGTTGCAGATCGTGCACTTGAATTTGGATCTTCCTTGTTGAATTTGGAACTATCGGACCTGGACCTTGAAGCAATTGCTCAAGGCTTTCAGGTTGATGTAGAGTCGCATTCGTTTTGGAATTCTTTGGTATGAATGATTATACCCTCACGACATGCATCCATGAGCCCTTATGATTTACGCGACCAACAATAGCGAGAGAAACAGAAATTGCTTCAATGGCAAATATGATGCCCTAGCTACCGTAAGGCCCAGAGGCAGTCCTGCCTGATTTTTGGGTGACAATTTCCATCTCACTCGCGAGTGAACTAGTCAGAGCACCAACATCAGTCACAACGTTGACCAAGTCATACCCCAAGTCGGCATATTTCTTTGCCTGCTTTCCATTTCCGCAGTAGATTCCAGCCTTTTTGCCTGCCTTGTGCGCTGAAGACAGAACCTTCTCAATGGCTTGTTCCAATTCAGGCGCAAAAGTACTACCTAGCACGGGGTGCCCGATACCATTGCCTAGGTCAAAAGGTCCGACAAATAACAAATCGAGTCCCTCGACAGCGGCGATGGAATCGACATTGTCAAAAGCCTCTTTCGTCTCAATCTGAACCGAGAGCAGGAGATTGGCATTGGCCTCAGTCAGATACTGGGTGGCTGATACATCCCTGCCAAACCTATCCATCGGGAAAGGTGATCCGAACCCTCGCTTCCCTTGTGGTGGGAACCGGCAGGCCTCGACGAAGGCCTTTGTGTCTTCCACTGTTCGCACGAGAGGAGCGAGAACTCCGTGTGCGCCTGCGTCCAGGGCACCTATGCAAAAGATGAGAAATCGTCAAATGGGCTAGCGATATCAAGCTTGTTCGGCATACGTTTAATCATCCAAGATTGGAAATCTGGAACGCGAACAATCGGGCTCACTCCATATGACGTTATCGCGGGGACAGCTTCATGCATTGCGGCGTCTGCGAGAAATATTAGCATGGAATTCCGAACAAGGGCAAAACTACTAACCATCGATATTTCCATGTTCACAGTCCACTAACACCCAATCGTATCCAGCTCGTGCTAGGGTACGAGACATGTTGCTGCCGGGCAATAGTTGCCACACTCCCAGAGCAAGGCCGCCCTTGTCGAGCACTGTCTTCACGCGGTTAAGACCTTGCATTGTTGATGAGTCTGTCGTAGGTGAGTTATTGGAAATTGAATGAATAAAGTAGTCAATTTATAACAGCATTCGATGTCATATCTACGAGATATCGATATCCGGATCGTCACATCCCGAGGGGCGAAAAATCTCGGCTTATCTCCGTGATCACGCGGGGCAATTCAACGAATTGTACGGAGTACAATTCCAATGATTCGGTGCCAAAATGGCTCGGGAAGTGTCTCCCGAATGCACTCCGCATTTTTCAGAGCACAAATGGGAAGCTCTCCATATATAATCCATTGTCACCCCTCTCATCCATGGGTGGAATGTTTATCCCGCACTTCCCCAATTTATAGTGCACCTATAACACCATGTCGTGTTCCGACAAGAAGTCCTGTGAGGGCTGTTCATGCAGCAATGACGTCCAACCACAATCAATAAACATCGAGGACTGCCTAAATGAGCTGCAGGCTCTGCGACGACGCAATCAGGAGCTGGAGACCCGCATGAAAATCACAAGTGAGGCAGATAATGCCCAAGTCACCGTCAAACAACCAGGACGAACACTTCGTTCGTCCGCATGGTTCGACTGCCGCAGCAACCCCGGCATGACAGCTATCTACATGGAGCGGTATTTCAATTACGGTATCACCAAAGAAGAGCTAATGTCTGGTAAGCCGATGATTGGAATTGCTCAGACGGGCTCGGATATTGCGCCTTGCAATCGCCATCACATTGAGCTTTCCAAGCGTGTTCGTGAGGGTATTCGGACTGCTGGAGGTATTCCGTTTGAGTTCCCCACACACCCTATTCAGGAGACCTCGAGACGGCCTACTGCGACCCTTGATCGTAACCTGGCTTATCTTGGCTTGGTGGAGATCTTGACTGGGTATTTCCTTGATGGTGTTGTGCTGCTTACCGGGTGTGATAAGACAACACCGGCTTGTTTGATGGCTGCGGCTACGATGGTGGGTTATCAGACCCGAGAGATTCCTAGAGCCATGCTGATGTTTTTAGAATATCCCTGCTATCTGCATGAACGTGGGACCTATGCTCAACGGATACTCCAAGGGAGCTTTGACCGGTGCAGGCACTGTATTGTGGCACGGGCGAGAGCTGTTCGCCACGGGTGACATTGACGAACATGAGTTTATGGATTACATCGCCCGAGGGTAAGCCATATCTAAATATCCGCTTAATGACCGCAGAATCTAACCCAAACTCTAGAACTCCGTCAGTCGGTCACTGCAATACAATGGGAACTGCCTCGACGATGAATGCCCTTGCAGAGTCCTTAGGAATGGCACTCCCTGGGTCAGCCGCTATCCCCGCTGCTTATCGTCACAGAGCCCAATGTGCCTACGAAACAGGCAAGCGGATCGTGGAGATGGTAGAGGCAGACCGGAAGCCGTGTGATCTCATGACACGTGAGGCCTTTGAGAATGCTATCGTAGCGAACGCCGCAATCGGCGGCAGCACGAATGCTCCTATTCACATCAACGCTATCGCGCAGCATGCAGGTGTAGAGATGTCCATGGATGATTGGGATACCCTTGGATCTACCATCCCGCTGCTGTTGAATATGCAGCCTTCGGGAGAATATCTCGGCGAAGAATATTACCGCGCTGGAGGACTGCCGGCCATCATGGCTGAGCTATTAGACCAGGGCAAGCTGAACGGCGATGTGCTCACTTGCAATGGCAAAACTCTTGCCGAGAATGTCCGTGGGAAGCATACATGGGATCGACGTGTCATTAAACCATACGACGATCCATTGATGAAAGATGCCGGATTCGCCCATTTGAAGGGCAATCTCTTCGACTCTGCAATCATGAAGACCTGTGTCATTTCACCCGCATTCCGGAAGCGATACCTCTCTAATCCCGATGATCCGGAGGCATTTGAAGGATCTGTTGTGGTGTTTGATGGACCCGAAGACTACGAACATCGCCTGGAGAATACGCCACACATCGACGAGAAGACTATCCTTGTTATGCGCGGTGTTGGTCCAATCGGGTATCCTGGAGCAGCGGAGGTCGTCAATATGCATCCACCAGGCCGACTCTTGAAGGAGGGTATTGATGGACTATTCTGTATCGGGGATGGCAGACAATCGGGGACATCTGGGTCGCCTTCTATTTTAAATGCCAGCCCCGAGGCCGCAGCTGGAGGCAATCTTGCTATTTTGAAGGATGGGGATAGACTTCGCATTGATTTGCGCAAACGGCGGGTTGATATGCTCATTACTGATGATGAGATTGAAGAGCGAAGAAAAGCATTGGGCACTGAAGGATACCCCATTGCCCCGAGTGGTACTCCGTGGCAGGAGATCTTCCGCCAGGAAACTGATCAGCTGAGCAATGGTATGGTGCTACGAAAGGCAGTCAAATATCAGCGACTAGCTCAAGAAGGCCAGCCACTGCGTCATAATCATTGATACGCAGCATATTGGACAACATTGTTTGTTAAGCAGTCGCGTAGGTTGGACTTTCACCTGGTTGAAATTCTGTGAGCATAATAACATCTATAGATCTATGTAAATCTATCTTTTTAGGTAATAATCTGAATTACCTATGATATATATTGCAGTGACCTTAAAAGTGAACTACAAATTCCCCGGTATTATACGGTTGACTACTATCCATTTATAATTTATACATGGTCATTTTCGCAACAACACTAAGTAGGGACGAAGACACCCAAAGATAGGTACAAAAGACATACAAAAAAGATATCTGAAATGGTCCTCAATATAACATCTTCACGAAGTCCATTGGTACATAAATATGGTTGACCAATAAATGCCCGTTGTCCAATGCCTCGCTATATCACCCCGTACACGACTAACATGGCGCTCCCACCACTCACAAGTGAATACCATGCACCTGCTGCTTCATCTTCTTCACATTAAGATCTTTCCAAAAGAAGCATGAAGTCCAAGTTATAAGATAAAGACAAGTAGCGGTAATGAGCATGAGTCGCTGAGTCTCACCATACGCGTGGTCAATGGCATCGCGAGTAGCTGTTCCTCTAGCGTACGACTGCTGGGCAGCCAAGGAGCCATAAATAGTAGGGAAGTCTGCCTGTGCAGAAGCAGGGAGAAGTGCCTTTAATTTGACAGGGAAAATCCCAGTCCACATAGCAACAGCAACAGTGCCCCCGAGGGCGCTACCAATACCCGCAACCACACCCTCAATAGCCAGGATAGCAGGGATGTTCCTCTGAGCGGAAACAGCCATGACAGTCATCTGCTCGCAGATGACGAGGGTGCCACCACCGAATGCAACGAAGATTTGGCACATCACGATGTATCCAATGTTCGAATCGGGTTGGCGAAACTTGATCATGAGGCCAACTCCCAGAATTGTAAGAGGAACACCGAAGCAGACGGCCCACCACTTGAGGCGGCCGTTATAGCGAAGGATGGCTCCGAAGACGAGGCACCAGAAGCACGATCCCATGGTGTAAATGTTGGAGATATAGGTTGCTTCTGTGACGGTTTGGTTGAACATCACTTGTAAGAGAGAATAGAAGTAGCTATCCCAGATATACCAGGCCAGATACAGAGACACCACCATGGAGAAGGTAAAGAAGACAGTCCGGTTTTGGATTAGCTCCCAAGGCATGAACTTCACAGGCGCGAAGTATCTCTCCCAGAAGGTGAATGCAATAATCAAACAAAAGCCAATGACAACGAAGCAGATAATCATCGGGGAATGCCACTCCCCAGGTTGGTAAGAGTATAGGTTGAACGCCAACAGGAAGAGAGAAAAGCCCGTGGCGATGATAAGCAGGCCAATGACATCAAACTCAATGCAGTAAAAGGAGATAGACTGCCAGAGAGTTCGTCCACTGTTCTTCTTCTCCGTCAAGTTCATCTTTTCGGCCTTTTTCTGGGTATAATACCACAGACCCCAGAGCGGAGTACTGATAATGGGCATAATGATGGCAAAGACACCAAAGCCCCATCGATACCCGATGCCGCCCGGGGCGAGGATCTGATTGGCAGCATAACCGTAGATCCAAGGTGTGATGAGATACGGAGAAGCGGCGTAAGCAATCCAGAAAGCCCGGTTCTTCAAAGCTGTAGTATCAGCAATGAAAATAGTCATGGAGAAATCGATCATGCTGAACCCAGTCTGGTAGAAGACTTGAGCAGCACAATACGTTTGCACATTCTTGCAGGCGGCCATCATGATTAGTCCGAGAGTCAAAAATCCGACGCCGACTCCAAAGGCCTGAGGCCGACCCCAGATATCCATGAGTTTCGCATAGGGGAACTTGATTAGAGCGGAGATCAACGAAGCGATGACGGAAGTAAGACCCGTCAAGGAGTGTAGCTCGAACCCACTATAGATATATGGGGATAGGGAGCTGAGCAATCCGGAGCTGAAGTACTCTAGAAAGTTGACGACCCAGACACTTCGGGTTATTAGTCAAGAAGTCCCGTGGGGGTTGGCAACAGACAAAACTCACAGAGCATAAGCTGCGATCAAAGTGTTCTTTGTCCAGGCTTGGGTGCTTGCCTGCGCCTTCTGAGTCCCAGACTGCGCCTTTTGGTCAACGATTTCGGTATCTAACGAGGCCTGATCGGTCTCATGCGATTTTTCCGAGGCAAATTTGGAGTCGGCAGAAGCCTCCATATCGGGTGCACCAGTCGCTGGTAGCTCCTCCGCAGATGCCCTGCGCGCAAATGGGTTGACAAAGCGCTTTCTTACAGCCATGATATCGACAGTGAGATGAGATCTAAATATTGGTTGAATGCACCGCACCTCCAAAGCTTGAAAGGTCAGATCCTGAATCACCAGGAGAGGCCGAATTCACGATAGCAAAGTCTGGGAGATAGCGAAGAGGTACGGCTTCGGGGTCTAGTTTCCTCAGCACAGAATATGCTGTGGCTATAGTAGGAAGTGTAAGTCAAAATTTCTTCAAACCGAAAGAAAACTTAGACATAAGCTAAACAGAAGCTAACAAGTCAAAATAATTAAATTCTCACTCCCTTTTGGGATTTCACCGATGATCGGAAGCTGGTTGTACGGAGTATGTACTCCGTATGTTAGACGATTACAGATGCCAATGAGAGAGCCAGTTAAGGGTGTCAATGTGTCACACCATACAAAAAACCTTTACTCCGTATAACAGAGGGACCAAGCACCGGTGGACATGGCAATGGACCCACTCGGTATGCTTGATCCGCCTTATCTGATTGATCTGATTGAACTGATCGGCTCGGCTTTTCCGCTTTTGGTCGTAGCTCCCAGCGCTTTCGGGAAATCTCCGGACCTTTCGGCAAATGCTCTATGTTTTATGCTTTATCTTAAATGGCCAAGATCCTTGAAAGGCCTAATGAAACAGGTTTAACTACGAGTAAATGGCATATCTTAGAACCATCTACTCCGTATACCGGGGGCGACATGGTCTGATACTCATACCAATTATGTTAATAGCCACACAATTCATCTCAACCAAACGACGTATTCATCAGTCAGGAATCTTGTTCGTACAATGTGTCGACTCCTACCTCAGTGTCTGCGAATTCAACCTGTAGCAAACCAACTGCATCTAGCATCGGAACGTCATCAACTACTACTAGCACAATCGCAGGTAATCTCTTTGGGGGGGGG
>NW_015971469.1:0-2484 GCF_000769745.1 Penicillium expansum
TAGTAAATTAAGCCGGAATTTTACCCTAAAAACCCCTATTATAGAGAAAGACCTATATTAATAGGCTTTATTAATTAAAGCTTTGCTTCGTATAAGATCTCGAAGCCCGCCTAGCCTATTAGATTATATATTAAACTAGCTTATAAAAGGCTTCTGTCTTATAATATAAGGTACTATCTTACTCGCTAAAGAAAATAAGGAATTACGTGCTGTTAATAAGAAGTAGAAGCAAAAGTGTACCTAATCCTGAAGGCAGATACCTACTAAAGAAGGCCTCTTAGTTTAAGAAGTATCTATATTAATTATATAGTAATAGGAAGTAACTAAAGTACCTCCTCCTGGCCCTGGTATACCTAGAGAATCGGCTATTTAACTATGTACGCGGCCCCCCCGGGGGTATGGAATATACAGATTACTAGGGCATAGAAGAGAAATATATCTAGATAGACTAGTTAGTTAGTTGAATTAATTTAATGGCGTTATAGTTGGGATAAATGCATTTAAATTTAATAGGTTGGGTTGGGTGTCTAGCTATGGGGTATGTCTAGTAATGGGGTGAAATACGTTAGTTAGGGATTTAGTTTAGGATTAGCTTAAGTCTTAGCTATATAATACTAAGGAATAGAAGTAGGGTAAAGTAGGACTAAGTCTAATTATAATAATAGTCTATATAGTTATATTACTTTATTAGAAAATAAGAGTGGTACTTAGTATTATATTACTAGCTAGTTCTTAATTTAAAGAGTATATTTTAATTAGAATACTAAGCATAGAGAGGGAAAGGAGAAAGGAAGAAGGGTTGAGGATAGTCTTCCCTTATAAAGACTTAATATAAACCTAGCAAACATCGACCTTCCTCGCTTGTCCTTTCTCGGAAAGCGGTCAATAACGGCAGAACTACGATTATCATCTCTTAGATTGTGATACTTTATATAGATTTACTATCTATTATAGATTAATTAATTATAAGTATCTTTATCTATAAATATATATCTAAATATTTATTTTAAGTTATAATTAAAATATTTAAAACCCTTAAAATAATATTATAAGTCTTTTAATAATATAATTAATATAATTTAGTAATATAAGCTTATAAAATAAGAATTATATTAATTTGCTTTTAATCTACCTATAAGAAATATATTAAAATAAGAGATAAAGTAGAATTTAAAAATAGTATTTTACTTAAAAAAAAAGTAGATATATATTACTAACTTAAATATATATCTTTAAATTATTATAGTATAATTTAATAAGTTAATAAAAATACTATATAATATAATTAATTTAATTAAAAATTTATTCTAAGTTATATTATATATATATTAGTTTCTTATATACTTAGATATTTTAGTAAAATTTATAGATATTATAGATTAAAACTACTATTTTATATAGAGTTAGTAAAATAGGTATAAATAATAGTTATTTAATATATGAAGTTAGTAAATTATATATATATTTTAGGTAACTTTATATAATAGTAGGTATAGTAGGTATACCTAGGATAGATATACCTATAGGCCTTAGGTATTATAGATAGTTACTTAAAATCTAAATAGCCTACTACCTACTATAGATAGGCGATAGGTACCTCCTAGGTACCTATAGATAGGTAATATCGCAGTCTAATTTCAACAACCATGATTTTGTTTTAGCTCCTTATTTATCAATAGTCATCGATAAGACTCATTAACACCATATACCAATCTCAAAGATAGTAGAAGAGCCTATTACTATCATTTCGAAAATTACCGATAATTATGTTGCTAAAAACTAGAAACATATATATCGGAATCATAAAGTTATAAACTTTCTTCAAACTCCTCAAAGAGACTAGATATCACCCAGAAGGTAGGGGGCTATATGGAGAAGTTTCTATAGACCATGGTTGTTGAAAAATCAAGATGTAATTTATCGCTTTTACTACGTGTTTTGGGGTAGCCGGCTCGCTTGTGTGGCCGGTTCGCTTGTGAAATACGTTAGTAATATAATACTAAATACGGGAAAGGAAAGGAGAAAGGAAAGAAAAGTTAAAGAGCAATTATCCCTTATAGGGACCCGATACAATCCAGGCAAATATCATCTTTCTTCGCTTATCCTCTTCTGGAAAGCGGTCATCGATAGCAGAACTGCGATCATCATCTCTCGGATTGTAATAAGGGCCCTATTAGGGCCCTAGCCTAGGTCTAAGGTTAGGTCTAGGTTAGATATCTCGACCTAACCCTAGGTTATGCGACAGACTATTCACAGTCCTATAGGAGTCCTATTAAAGTCCTATAGGATCGAACTAGGTACCTTAGTCCTAGGCTACGGCAACATCCTTAATATCTATAGATATCCGTATATCCTCTCCGTAACTTGCGGATATAGTAGGTTACCTAATATCCGTAATCCTTAATTTTGTGGATATAGTATACTATCTAATATCCTCTAGATATTTAAGGATATCTAGTAGATATAAAATATACTAAATATACT